>NW_022197486.1:7972048-8208804 GCF_009176525.2 Contarinia nasturtii
TACATATTTTGCATGAGCCATTTCAGCGGTCTTCCGTGTTTTTCATACAAGCCTCCCATGTAGATGGTATAAAAAATCGCGAAAAATGAAAAAAATAATTAAATTTTTTTTCTTCGATTTACAAATACTACTCAATTTTCTGTATCACCTGGTGAAATCAGAATGAAAAAAATCGCATTCCATATCATCTAAATCACGATCTGGACTTTTTTCACTGTTTGAGTGCTCTATACCGAGTCTCCGAGAGTTTCATATAAACTTGCTATGTGATACCTATTGAACAGATTTTTTCTAAATTCTCATACATATAGTACATATAATTATGATTGAAATGTCAAAAAAACTTTTTCTCAAAGTGTCCCCCGAAAAATTTCTTATGAATAGGACTCAAGAAAAAGTTTACAATCGAAGTGTCCCTCAAATTTATTGCAAATGAAAATGGCACTTAGGAAAATTTACATGAATCTTTTTTGTAGGGACATTTTAGTTTGAAACAAATATTCGGGACACTTTCATTTGAAATAATTCTTCGGGACACTCCAGTTTGAACCAAAATTAAGTTTCATTATTATTCTTAACCATTCATATATTGTCAAGCCAAAAAATGTATCATTGTGGAATGACATAGAGTGACATTTAAATCAGCGCCGTATATCGGATTTATTTCGCTTAGCAAAGGGGGAAACGTCGTACTCGCTCCTTTGTATTGATTTTTGTATTTGAGTCGGTTAGAATTTTTTTTATAAAATCACCTCCCCTGGAAAATTTTGCTCGCACATTACTGGTATAGACATAGTTCACACTTTTGATTTGCATTTCGCATTTTGTCACAACCCATATAATTCATTTGCGGAGTAATTTTGACGGTGGCGGGACTGTGCGGAGTTTTGCGGAGATGACATACAAACTCTGTGTGTACGAGGGTAACAGCACTTCTATGTGTATCATTCTTACGTAGATGATTAGTAACTTAGCTGTGTGTACGGCTACTAAGATGTTCGATTGGACAAAATAAATCTATGAACAGCAAAGAATGCTGTTGCACTCGAACACACAACATTTGCATGCTATCTCCGCCGAACTCCGCACAGTCCCGTCATCGACAAAATTACTCCGCAAATGAGTTATATGGGAAAGCGAAAAAAGTTAATGCAGCCGCGAAAAATGAAATAGAATAAAAAAAGATCTGAAAATTGATATGAATTTTACAATGTTTTCAAGAATTGATAAAAACATCGGAAAAAATTCCAATTGAAAAATATGCGTCCTGAATTACACTAAAATCCAGAGCGCTGAAAATTTATTCGCAAATTGTAATGCGTACAAAAACCGTTCATACCATAAAGTTAAAATAATTGTAAATAAAGTGAAAATAGATGTGTAAAATTGTTATTTAAATGATGGTCATGCGAGAGCATCGTATATTCAATCATATTCAATTAACATTGAATAAGCTTTAAATGGTGGCAGAATTCCTTGTATCCGACAATTTTTTTTTTTTTTTTTCAAAAATAAACACATCGAAAAGTGTAGATTATTTATAAATGCCATTCATTTTTTTAAATTTTTGTTGAAAAGTATATAAGACATGATATGTATCAATCGAATGGCGATGAATCTACAAATTTTCGTTTACAGAACAAGCTAAATATAGTGGGAAAAAACAATTTCGGCAAACACATGAAAAATCGCGTTTAAATTCGAGGTTCAATTACACGCACACTGTTCTTTCTCCATGCGATTTGTCCTTCGGAAATTGACTGCCTGACGTGTAAATATGTGTATGATGAAACAACTGAAGTTGAGAATAAAAAAGATGTGTGTGATTGTTGTTGTTTGCTGCCTGTTAGTCACCGTAAAATGAAGCAAAATTGTAATATAGTGTATTTTATAAATTGGATTTGTTTGCGTTACGGTATATGTAAAACAAAGCAAATATACATGTTTTTGTTGTTTTTGTTGTTCTTGTTGACCCCTCATGTCACCAAACACCAATAGTATCTGTTGTATGTGATGAATGCTATCTCTGTGGTTCAATAAAATGAAACCTGTTTATAAGCATTTACATGGAAAATGTATGTTTTGCCGACTGCAAAAAAAACCACCCATCCACATAATCAACACATAACGAAATAACGAAATGTGTTTGAAATCGAATGAAGAAACATCGAACAGTAGCAGTAGCAAGTGAAACAAAAAAGCACGTAAACAAAGTAGAAAAATGTTTGCGCCCGAATGCAAACAGGCATGAAGTGTTATTTTTGAATGTTACCTCTTTTGTATTTGAATCCCATAACTCAGCCAAAAATCGTACATACTGAACGGGACCAATTTTTTTCCGACCTTTCATTTGAAGTATCTGTCGCACGATACAAACGTAAATATAATACAAAATGTTGTAATTGGCACTCTAAATTGCGTAGTGAAAGCCTATAAACCTGAAGAGGAAGACGAAAAAAATTAAAAACGTTCATCAAATCGATGGCGACAAAAACAACGTGCAATGCATGTAATTCATTGAAAACGGTCATCAAATCGAAGGCTAAAAAGTTTTATGTTGTAATACCGTGTACCAACACAAGCACATATGTACGGAAAGGATTTTATCCGATGGTCAAATGAACATGGCGATGGGTATGTTGTCTGCCCGATTGCCTGATGAATCTGGTCGATGGCATTTTTAGATCTGTGAAGTGTATGTAGTAAAGTATCGTAAAAAACGACATAACCTTTTTTCCATGTTGTGATTTTCACTTAATAAATATTCAGTAAACGATTTCACTACATTCATTTAATATTCGGCAAGCGTTTCACATCGCCTGCTCGATCTCTCCATCTCCTTTTATCAAGCGCACAATACACTGCTACGCTAACAAAGCTTCCATTCGTTCGCAACAGTTGTTGAAGCGCAACAGCAAAATTTAACAAACGGTCACCGTGTTCAGTTCGCTCGTGCCACGGAATTGCAACGGAGAAGAAAAAAACGGAAACAGGAAAAAACATTTAGAGATATATGTTGAATATATTCGAATGCTATGTAGCACATGGATGCCTTTATGTTGGTTTATGTGAGATCGATAGATAGAAAACTAGAGAGGTTGCTTGTTGATGAAGGTGAACGAGCGAGCAAAACGGTTGACCGAGTGATAAAATGCCGCGATGAATGTACATTTAGAGGCAATTTGATGCACAGTTTTCCGATAATCCGGATGTATACAATGCGCAAACAAATCAACATATGCGACCTGTCGAACCCGGTCAGCCCATAGTAATAGCACCAAATCCAACACATTGCCACACCGTTTTCGGGCATAAACCAAAATTGAATTTCAAATATAAATACGTCGTCTTTTACAATTTCCATTTCGATTTTTTATTATTTTATAGCACGAAATCACAGTCGTTGTGTAGGTAATCTTCGCTCGTAGCCGTTTGCTGAATTTTCACCCACGGCAAGAATAAATGAACGAAAAAAAATAAAACGATTCGAAAATCACATCGGATCGATTGAGTCATATCGAACATTGAACACCTAACGGATTTTGATTGAATATTTTCCGTCAAAATGCTATAAATTTTTATCTGATGAGCTGTAGTTTATGTGTCATAACCCTCTTTATACACATACCTCACTACATTTGAAACGATAAACATTGGAATTGCATTTATGAAGCTCATCCAAAACACTCTGTGATTATTAATTCGATTTCCGGAAAGCATAAGATAAAGAATGTGGCAGTGGGCAAAAGACAAGAATCTTTTTTTGGGTCCATTTTCAAAGTTAATGCCGTGATAATGGTGCTCATCAATGAATATACGCAACATTTGACAGAACATTTACTTTCGCCTATTTTTAATTCCTTTGCCATCGTATTATTAAAATGGATGCGAAAACGTGACAAACAGCAAATCGCCGTCACCAGAAGTTTTTCTTCTTTTTTTCGTTTGTTTCAAACTCATAGCACATCTTTTAACAACTTTTTTTCCGTATACTTTGCACTTTCAAATAGAATCACGTGTTGAGATCAAACTCGACACACAAATTGATGGTATAGTCTAATCTTTAATACTAAAATCGCTTATCACACATATCCATATCGTGCTGAAGTTTAGACATAAATCGCTTTTACTGTTCGGTCGTTCGCTACCGAAATGTTCGTTTCTTAATTACTGTTCCGGTGGCGATTCAATGTTTAAATGGGCACGTCACGTCGAGACGATATAGTTTAAGGTCCTTTAATCAGCTATTAGTGCCTTTAATTAAGAAATTAGCCATTCTTCTATACATTTAAAGCGAACGAAACAGTCCGAAATATTGGAACAGAGACAGAGAAGGAGGGATGGAGGTGCAAAAAACACCCGGAAAAATAGATCAAATTTTATTGTTTCGGTCCTCTTAATTATTATACTCTCATAATAACTCTGGTAAACGATTATGGAGAAAACTATTAATTGACCGGTTATGGTAATAGTTTCACCGATTTGAGAATACTCATTGCCGCAAAAGCGATTTCATGTTGATAAATGTTGTGAACAATGATAGAATGGTACAATGAAATCAAAATGTATGATAATAATTGCTAAAGAGATGCTCACGTAAATGGAAATCAGTTGTGGCAATTATTCTGAAATGAATTTCATTATAAAGATTATGGTCATTTCAATGGATTCAACCATTTAAGTCCTCTAACGATTCATTTTAATGGACATTCTTGCAATGATATACACACTAACATTATAAGTATTTTCATTGGCTCTTTTATTATCTTTTCACATTTTCATTGAATATCACAAAGTACCATTTTCATTGAATATCTCTACAATATGTTTTGATTTTGTTGAGCTTCCGTATTCAGAGTCAGTTGGAGTTTCCCCAGATATTTGCGTGTCGCTTGCTCATAAATAGGAGTCACCACAGGCTCGTGACACAGAGTCAACACATATGTGGAATGGATTTTTGAATAACATTTGCCATTAAATTTGATTTTCTAGGACACAATTGATTGTTTTTATGCTTTTTTCATGTTGTAAAGTAGAATGTAGTCATTCATAGCTTCTGATTAAAAAGGTCCAATCACTCGCTGGATAACGGACTTCAAATGACTCCAAATTGGCAATTTAAAATTGGAATTTTTGAAAATGACAGTTCTTTGGTGTTCAATTTTCCCGGCCCTTCAGACTTTTCGCAAATTTTATAATTAATAATTGCATTGTAAATTTCACAAGCGATGAAAAAAATCCTGCAACATCAAATTTGTCCAACAAAGAGTAGCTCTTCATAAAATTAATCAATTGAAATTAAAAAATTAAAATAAAATCACATCGCGCACATTAAATTATAACTATGAGCCAATTGAAATGAGATCAATCGATTTACGTGTAAATAAAATATGAAAAGAATGGTGTGGTGGTGCTGACGTTGTTATTCAACTGAAAATGGTAATTGGATTCGGAAGTAATAAAATAAAAACTCTTTTAAAAATTACGTCAAAAGTTTAATCAGACAGTGTAATATGTTATACAATTATGAGGTTGATGTCGCTCTTTAGAATATTATGAAAAATGTCATTAACTCGGAATGGTGCCTCTCCATTCATTCCATTTTGGTGAATGATAAATGAAATCAAATGTTTGTAATTGTAAAATGAATGATATTTAAAATGGTATAATTCAGATGAAAAATTTCATTTAATTCATAAAACATAGCCGTCGAAATAACCACTTTGTTGGGTTCAAGGCATATGAATTTGTCAAATTAAATTAATGCAAACACGAAAAATTTGCAACACCCAATCTCTATACATATAAGGAATGGATACTAGTACCACAGCCATACATGCCATAATGAGTGGCATTCCCCGCAATGATTGCTTTTACCGATAGAGAGTGAGAATGGGATACACACCGCAACACCGAAAACAAAACAAAATACATATATCTATGCATACGCTAATTGAAAAACCTTGTACCATGTGCACCATACATTTTCATATAAACACAGAGTTGCCGACACATACACACACGTTTAAAATTGGTTGTCATATCATGCGTGAATGAGCGAACGTTACATGTGTGTCTCATCCGTCTGGTGTAAACATAGCCACACGGTGATCGGTACATAAATATCCGAAAATTGAGTGCAATAGACAGAGTAAAATCCGTGAAAATTCTGCTGAAATTGAAGAAAAAAAACAACAACAACCACAATAACAACACTCGCGACTCAATAAAGAAAAAAATGCTCGCTCGCTCGATCTTTCACACGCACACAATGCCAAACGTTCATTTGAATGGTTATGAAGTCAATTAAACGCCACACAGCATTCCTCTTCAAATGAGAGAGACTATAAATAAATTGGTGTACACACTTCATTTGTGACTTTGTTCATTTCTTCGCATTTTCTCGTTCGATACGCGAACGTTGTGTTCATTTTACACGCGCACACACAATTTTTCTGTAGCGTCATTTTGTTCTTCGTCGCATCGCAAAAGGAATTCGGATGCGAGATGAACACTGACGTGAAAACAAAATCAACGTTCGTGTGTAAATGATTGGTATGCAAGAGATTTTTTTTTGATGGAAAATGCAATGCAAATTAATGAATTTTTCCTACAACGACATAAATTTTTGTTGTTGTTGTATGTGCGCTGTCAAAATGTATGGCTTCATTTGTGAACCTTCCATTTTAATGTGAATTAAATGAAAATGTGTAAACGAAAGAAAAGACAGAGCAACGGAGGAAAGAAAATGAGATTCCGTTGGGGCTAACGATTGAGAACTGTTAGAATGTAATTGAAAAGATTCCTGTCGCCACTGTTTGCCAACACGATGATTACGAACCCAATTTTCATTAACTCATAAAAATATATATATAATTTTGTCGTTTTATGTGCACTCTCTCTTTCTTTTACAGGCATCTAAATGCATTGCTTTCGCGTCATTTATTAGCTTTGTTCTTCTGGTTGTATGCGTTTTTAATTCATCGCTCATATTTTCCGTGCCAAATACACACGGACGACCAATACTATGCCGTCAATTCAATCACACTCACATATCTATTCGTGCGCTTACAATAATTTTAACATTGGATCATACACATTCTTGACTAACAGCAACAACAACAACAAAAAATTAAAAATAAACATGAATTGAATTGAAAAGGAAAATTTGGCGAATAAATCCAACAACAACACCAGTGGCCGCGTTATTTTTTATCGCTTTTCAGTTTGATGAATACAACAACAACAACCATAATAATAATAATAATAACAAAAAAAGGAACGTCAAAATGAATATAGATGTATGCATACAGTGTAGAATGTGAAGGCTTTTCTCTCTCTGTCTTGTATAATTTTGGTATTCGCGTTTTGATTTGAGATCGTTCTCGTTATAGACAGATAGAGATGCACGGTGTTGGAAGAGGCATCAAAATTCTGACATCGTGTGCTGTTTGTACGTGTACATTTTCTCGTTTCGTCTGTTTTTTTTTCTTCTTCCTTTCATTCTTTTCGATTGCATTTTTTGGATCGTTTCGATCAGTGTGATCGCATTCAATTTGGAATGAATTTTCATCAAGTGTCATTCCTATCAGTTTGAACAGTGAAACACAAAGAGTGATAGAGTGAAGTATAAATTTGGAGTTAAATCAATACATTCGATCGAAATCAAGAAGCATACAATGAGAAAAATGAAGTGTTAAAGATAAATTAAATTGACTGAACGCGGTGTTATTCGCAAGTGGTAAATACAAAAGAAAGAAAGAAACCGACGAGAGAAATTTAATGAAATTTCGAATGGGAGCTATTTTGATTGGATTCGAATACATATGTTGATTGCTTCTGTAAAAATCGGAACCGAAAAACAGACACCACGAAATAAATCACAAGTGAAAGCGAAAATCTGTTGAATATAGATTGTGCATCATATGGTGATTCATTGATATCATATTTTCCGTGCGGAAAAGTGCAATTCGTGGAATTCGTTTTTTAGTTTGCAGATTCTGACACATACACACTTTCACACTCAGAACATATTTGCGTTGAATTGAGCACATTTGTTGAAGTTTTTTTTCTAACCATTCGCTGTTCACGTTCTACAGGATTTATGTATATAAATGGGTATAGTTGATGCGAACGATTGTGTGTGTTTGTGTAATTGTGTATATATGCCATTTGATTTGCATGATTTCTTAATTCGCGCACATCGATTTAGCTCATAACATTGTGTCTTGAACTTTATTCATTCGTCACCTGGTGTTCATGTTGATCCGAAAATAAAATCACATGACAGCATTGAACGTTGAATGTCCGATATGTCGCCTTCTGCTTTCGATTTTTCTCTATTTCTCTCAGTCTGCCGATGCGATTCTCTTTGAATTTAATTCATTTTATCAAGTCGAAATGAAGGTGCTTGATAATAGCTAAACTATATGATGTGCATACTTTCATATTCCTCGGTGTTTTCGAATCGGAATGTGTATACCGATTTTTGTTTTTGATTTTATGACGATATTCGATGCCAAAAATAAATGATTCAACTTGAAAAGCGCCAAATGAATGTGGGAACAAAAACACAATGAACAAAAAAAAAGAGATAGCGAATAGAGAATCTAATTCGCGTCGCCGCTATAATTCATTGACAATATAAAATGAATCGCTATTTTTTTGTCGATTTCAGTGCATTGCAATTTCCTTTGTTTTTAATTACATAGCGTCTCTTATTTTTTGGTTCGCTTGGATAACGTTCGTGAACACGTAATTCACATCAAAACGGCCACACTGACTCATGTGATTGCACAAAATGCATTCCACGTTGCTCGTTATATTTTCTTCTTCTGTTTCATTTTTCTTTTTCTCAGAAATTTCTCGCTTTAAATAATGCGCATTACTTGAGGAAATGCGAGAACAGTGTCTGTACTGGTCATTCACTCAGGTGCTTTTTGCACGCGTACTCACACATACACAAAATGGCATGCCACAATAAGTTTCTTCAATTTCGACTTTGCTGTCATGTGATAGGGAATTTACGTTTAATGAACGCGGAGATTTTATGCTCTTAAAATTTCATGTTGTTAAGCGTCTATATGTAGACGGTGTCTTTACTTTTTACTAATTCAACAATGGGGTTCATTCATTTTCCAGCGAAGCGCGCCATACTCACGCTGTATTCTTTGTCAATGTCACACATATGGTGTGTAAATGATAGCGAAGAAATGTGAGGGTGAGAGGTGTGAGTATCTGCAGTGCGTTCATTTCGCATAGTTAAATGGGACACAAATCAGGGAATGGAGTCGGTTACATTTTGTGTGAATGTGTGTGTGTGTGTGCGCACCACAATACGATGTTTAAAGTCAGACATGAAATTTAATTAATTTGAAATTTTCTTCTCCTTTTATTGCTTTATTATACCGAATCGTATCTGTTTGAGAATTGCTCAAGTTTCGAATTCAATGAATGTGTGTTGGGTGCTCTTTTTTTTCTTTATTCTTCCACAAAATGGAAACCCATACACTTCTTTCTTCATATAGTGTCGTTTCGCGTAGCGGTTTTAGAAAGATGACAACTTCTTGCTCGTTTCATCGTCGTCGGCTATGAAACCAATTATTTATGAAAAACTTTATCGAACATTTATATATATGTGTGTGTATGCGTGCGTGTGTGTGGCCACAAAAAGCGATCAAATGAAGCAAAGTTCAAAATTTTAATTAAACACTGCTCATTTTCGAATCTCGCCGAGTCAGAGAAGAAGTAAACAGATTGAGTGTAAATGAGGTTCATTGTCATTCACATGTATGAAACACGATACGAATTAATAAATTTTCATTATTTCGCAAGCTTTAAACCAATGATCGTTCGGTCGACAGTTTGTCGCAAAGTTGCAAAAGGATGAACGTCTTTCGACGCATTTAATTAAGAACCAAAATTCCACTCGGAAAATTAAATTGAAGGAAATCTGAAAAAGGCGACTTTTTTTGTTCGTTGCTTTTCGCAGCTTGCCAGATTTTTTTTTTTTTCAAAATGATCTGGACCTTGCGATTTTTTTTCAAAAAACTAAGCAAAATTTCGAGCGAATTCCGGGTGAAAAACCTTTTTTTTAAATTAAAGCGAAATGTTGAGTCTCAGAATATCATTGAAATTCCTTCCAATTTTTACACAAAATACCTTGAATGCTTAATAAATGATGTTCATAAAAATGACTTGAATGTTTTTGGCTGGATTTCGCTATAACAATCTGGGCGAACCCGGAATAACTCGGGCATAGTTTATTCCATTTTATGTGCGAGAGAGCGTTACACGATGTAAAAATACTATAAAAGCTTGGCCATATGTTTGCCACTTGTTTATCGTTTCGAGTTCACATGTAATGTGACAATTTCGTCACGCGTCAAACTCTTTTTTTTCACATACGAAAAAAAAAATCACACGGACACACGGTGGTGATAGTTTTTCTATAAGAAAGTAGTGAAATGTCATGTGCAACCAAAACACCGTTCTCGAAGCGGAAGTGGTACGAATACAGTGCTTCATTTCAGTGCTTTTATCGATTTACCATTTTCTGTTTCATTTTTTTCAAATTTGATACATAAACATTTCATTAAACTTCTTTTTGTTTGATTGTTTTGTTGTGGTGTTTCAAACACCAAATGCGATTCAAACGTATGCACATTTATTTAATTACCAAAGTTGTCTCTTTCTCATTCGTAGCGATTATTTGCATTTGTTATTGTTTTATTTAAACCGAAAAACAGTCCATTGTTTCAGCACACAGTCCAAGTGCAAAAAAAATTAGTGGGTCGTTTGCGCTTAAAGCGTAACAATATCGGTACAAATATTTTCACGCTATTTTTAAATGGAAGCTCTTGAACGTTGAGAAATCCAATTAAATTTGATATTATATTTTCGTTATTTCGAACCATTTTGAGTGTGTTTTCATATGTGACCTTCTCGTGCCGCCGCCATTAGAGTGGGCATATATTATGTACGCCACCGACCTCTCAAACCAAAAAAAATGCTCATGCCTTTAAATGCGAAGCGATCGCCAAATGGCTCATAACTTAAAAGCGCAGTAGATGAAACACATGATTATTTTTTTGTTGTTGTTTAGCAGGCTTAAGTATGGTATTGTGAAAATTGATCCCACAACGATTGATTAAAATGATACTCTTAAATAATTAAATGCGCAGCAGAGGCGAAAAAAATATATATAAGAGTGGATCAGTCCATCTTCTGCTAACGTATCTGTTTTTCCGAACCAACCGCCTGGTTTGATTCAACAAAAAGCCCCACAACGATACACATCGAAATAATTGAAAGGATGGGGAAAAAAATTGCAAACAATCAACCTCAAATGAAAAGGGCGCTACGTTGCCATTCGTTTTATGCACATTTTGGCACGATAAAAAAAGGAGTATGTATCCATGAGGAAAATCCACACGAAGACCAAACTTATTTCGGTTTAAAATTTAATCAAAATATCACATAAGCACCGACATTTTTACGTCGTAAATACACCAGTCGTTTTCTTTGTTCTTGTCGTCGTTTTCGTCGTCGTCGTCATATTATGCACAAAAATTGATCCGTTTTATTTTTATTGTTGCCATTTATGCTGTACACTGTCGCTCTTCCACTTTGTTCTATTGTGGTGCTTTCACTTTTATTTTCTCTATTTTATGGATTTATCTTTAAAAAAAGTTCTTGTAGATTTCTATGTGTACTTTTTTTTACTCTATTCCATTTATCAGCATCTTTAAACATTTTCACTTTTTCTTCAGTGTTGAATCATGCCAAAAGAACCTTATAAATTGAGCACCAAAAAAAATTATAATTCGAACATCTTCAGCAATTATGCTGAAAGGAAGTTTCTACTCTTTTCCTAAAATTGATACATTTTTTTCCCGTTCCGTGTAAGAAGTCAAAGGACACACAAATGGGAAATTCTCGCATATTTTTCCATTTTCGTTAAAACATTAATTAGTCGCTATCGAATCATTTTTTCGGTTATCGTTTGCACGGAAAAGTCTTCCTTTTTTTCGTATCTATTATTACATTGTATGTAAAAAAAATTTACGATTTCCACTGATTTCATCAATTTAATGGAAATTTTCTTAGGACAATATCAAAGTCACTTTTCAGACTTTATTCCTTCCCAGAAGCAAGTAATTTTCGATTCTTTTATATTGATTATTTCCTTTGAAACTTTACATTGTTATATTTTATTCATGAAGAGGTTAATATTTGTACGCATTCAATGAGAGCAAATGCCAAAAACGGTTGTCGGCAACTCTATTGTGAAAAAATGCGAATTATAATTCAAACAATATCTATTGGCACTTCTTCACATTACCGTGCACTGTACAGATTCACTTATATCCACACCATTGCTGCAAAGACACTTAGTTATTAGCGCCATCTAGTTCGTGCGAGAAAAAATCTTCACATTTCACACACGTACTATTGAGTTACTTCACTATGCAATACAGTGAGGGCGCCAGTGATACGTGTTTTGCAGCAACCCAGTGCTTATATCGAATCCAATTTGAATAAGTTTCATTCGAAAAAAAAGAAAAGACGACCACATTATTGTCTTTCATCAAAGTTTACAAAAGTAGCAAAAAAAAGCGCTGAAACAAAAAAAAACTTGTCAATTTGCCATTTTTTTTGTTCATCGATGCCAGCCACGTGGAGTGGTTAAATGCGAATGGACATTTCATAATTCGTCGTCTGTTTTCAGGTGTGGAAGAAAGTGAAAGAAAAACAAGACGGGACGACATTATAGTTCACGAGAATAAAAAAAAAACAAAGGAGAGTAGCTGATGCCATAAAAATAATTAAAGCAAAATATAACGAGACGAGATTGTTCCATCGAAATTTTATCGGAGTTGATCCAGACGCATTTTGCATCACCGTGTGAAAGTATAAGAAAATATATAAAAAAAGATACAGAGAGTGAAGAAAATTGAAGACGGAAAGCGACATAACCAAATTATATCGCGTGCATAAAAGTTTGAGGGGTAAAAGTTTTTCCATCGAAAAGTCGCTGCGAAAGACATGATAATCGTTGACGAATCGGATCCAGTGGGCGGTAAGTATGCATTAGATTTAGTATATAGCTCCGAAAAAAGCACAAAATTCACTCAAACATGGCTTGAAACGGGTATTTTGTGTGAAATTTTATCGTTACTTCTTTCCATTGAACGAACGGACAGAAAATAGATAGAAAATAATGAAATTATAACGAGAAAACTGAGACATCTTACACAAAATTACAGCGAAACGGTGATTCTTAATGAAAACATAGCCAAGTGAGAAATGTGTGTATGTATTTAACACGTTTTTCGAAAATAGTTTCTCAACTATCCGCAGACAGAGTCAAATATTCGTTCTGTGACTGGTACGTGATGAATGTGTGACTGTGTTTTTTTTAATTCATCGATAAAATTTGTAGAAAACTAATTTAAAACATAGTTAGTTTAAATTAGAATAAAACTATGCGTATTCCACTTAACGACCGTATTAAAATAGCCAACACAGATTGAACTCTAAGAATACATATATACCGTTAGTTCTACAGAAGTTCATTGTCGCGTTTGTTGGAATTTACGGACGATTATAATATACGGACATCCGAAATGATGATCTTGCTTCAAAAAAAAAAAAAAAAACGCTGTGTGTTTGCACGGGTTCGACGACGACAACGAGTCGTTCGACGACACCAAAATCAGGTGACGCATGACATGATGCACAATCACCAAATATTTCACAGTCATTCAACATTCCCGAAAACAAAAGCCAACCACACTCCGAGCGTGGGCGATTATAATAATCATTTGATTCAGCGTTGACTTTTTAATTTGAACGGCATTTTGTTTTCTCAATTGTGTGCCATAAATTCTCAGCGGAATCGAATCGAATACGAATGTCACAGTCACGTTTATATAAACACATGAACATACATATACACGACCGGGCGATTATAATTCATTTGAATAAATGGCAAGGAATGAAGGTCAAATTGTTGAGCTTTACAAAAACAAAACATTTTTTTTTGTCCGCAGCCAAGGAAATAGATTTGTGCATTTTTTGTTGAGCAATCATACATTTCAATCTTACCTCGTGTGCGCACTGTTTTTGTTTTAGCGTGAATGCAATGAGTTCAAAAGTAGAGAAAAAGATATTCTCAACCGATTTTAAAGTTCGACATTAGATATTCATGAATAAATTCAAGTAACTGACTGATTCTGTGTAAAACACTGTTTTTCTTACATCATGCTCCCCCTCTCTCTTTTTTCTGCTTGTGCATTACCGCGTGCGTCATGGTGTACAAAACGAAGGAGCGATCGGAAACTAAAAGTTGTTTCTCTAACAAGTGCGATTGAACAAAGTATTTCAGGTACATTTACGCGAAAAATCCAGTTGAACACTTTTTCGGTCCGTCTTTTTCTTGTGCCTTAATGAAGGTATCCCTGTAAAACTTTTCCATCTCTCTGGTGTGTTACAAATCAAAAATTCGTTTTTTTCTTTTGCAACAACTTGTTGTATCGTTATTGAAGCGATGTGCGAACAAGCTCAACTTCGATGCGAAATATACGAAACATTTTACGCTTCATATGGTAAAAAATGGCAAATGTCTTTTAAATTTGCTTGTTTTCTTGCATTTGTAATGCTGTTTTTATAATCTCCCGCTCTCTCTCTTCATGATGGCGTTTAATAATGTTGTCAAGTGTTGTTATTTGAACTTCGGTTCGAGCACTTTGTGACCCCCTCCCATTTCGTAAAATACAAAAGCACTGAAAACTTTCTAAACTGCACGAATTACGCAATGTACTTAGTTATACAAAAGAAAATGACATGATTATTGTTCAAGTGGCGTTTTCTTTGTATGCCCGTGTGAATGGGTTCTCTTTTTTTGTTTGTGTGTGAATGAAGAAAGGTGTGAATGCATGGACCAAAATCAATGGCATCGTTATGGTGAACGAAAACAACGTGCCGACAATAAACATAGAAAAAGTTTTTAATGTCGCGCCATTCGTCCAAAGAGCGAGAGAGAATGGGCTGCGGGGATTGGGAGAGGGCTAAATGCGTATTCATCACATAGACCGAATGAGATGTGCCACGATGAGATTGTTACGTTTGCTGAGGAAAAGAAGAAGTGTATGAGGTGAAAATGATTGTTGCTTCCTTTTTGTTGTCCAATTATTCGCGTTTATTTGTATGCTTTTGGCGAAATTGGGAGCGCTGATCGTGTGAAAGCGATTTATTGGAATGCAAAGAGCATGCGAAAAAAGGGCTTGAATTATGGTGATGTAATTCAATTCCTTTGATTCGACTATTTTGAATCAATTGTTCACGTTTTTCCTCTTTTTTTTTGAATGCAGCCACAACATTTTGTTTTCTATTGCAAGAAACGAAGAGAGTGTTACACTAAATGTGTCAACAAAACCATCTAGCGAATGATTTAAACATTGTTAGATACCTGATATTTTTGGTAATCGGTCAAATGAATGGGAGAGCATATTGAAATACTACGACAGTTTATATGACATTGTACGACAGTTTGAATCCCAGTGGAGAAATTGTTTCGGATCTTTCAAATATTTTGTTTTAAAAAATATTTGCGAAAACGAAGGAGTGACATTTTTATTTCAATATTCTAACGTTACATAAAGTGTCATATGCAAATGGACACAAAAAAGGATTAATATTTTTTCAAGAAATTTTGAACTTTTTGCCAATTTCCATGAATTTGCGAATAAGTTTTTGAATTCGTTTTTAAACAATGTCAAAGTAAAGGTGTTCAATTTTTTGTCATTAGGGAACTGGAATGGTTTTCGCCGTATATCTAAATCATATTTGGATCGAAACGAGTCATTCATCGAAAATAAAGGTTTTCTTCATCGTCAATTGACTTTATAGAGTTTTCTTCGCTTACTCTTCCCTTTCCATTTCTCTCTCTTTTGCTCTCGCTCTCGCTCTCCTTCTGCCGGTTAGTTATTATCAACTTTTATCATTGTCGTTTGCATCGGACGATTGAATGTGGATGAAAAAGATGTGCACAAACATAGTGCAAATAACGTATACGTATAAATTTTGGTTTATTCTTGTCGAGGTTGTGTGCAAAATTTTACCATGATTTGCTTTTAAACCATTTGCAATATCGAAAGGGTCTATTTTGTCCTTTCTCTTGTTCATCAATCGCGGGCACACTGTCTGTTCGCTCTCACTTCGTTACGCAGTGCACTGTCTGAGCAAGTTCTCCCGTTGTCAATGTTATTACCACAAGTGTTCACGATATGTACTTTCGCCACTTTGTGCCAATGTGCGATATATGAAGTGGAATAAAGATGACGAGCACTGAACAAGTTTCCGAATACATTGTCAACATAAAAGTGATAAAAAGAATGTCAGGTAGCAGTAAGTTAATACATCGTCCGACCTTTTTTACCCCTCCCTCCTGTGTCACTTATTACATTTTGTCCCATTGTATTTTCCATTTCTCATCCTCCACACCAAATCGTCAGTCTTGGGTGTAGCACGATGCACACGCACATTTGCGCAAAAAAAAAAAGTTTTGTGCACAACATTTTCGACACCAGTTGAAAATATAATCATTTGTTTATCGGCAATGGTTATCGTAACGGTAATGGAAGTATAAAAACGATCACAATACTAACTGAATCATCATGTATGCCACTCTCTTGGCTTTTTTGGTCTCATTTCGCTTCTGTTTAACGAATGCATTCAACGCGCACCCGTTCACTATATTCGTCCTTCATTTTGAATGGCACACACAAAATGCTGCTTATCATCTCTGCTGAGTGTATAGATTTGCTTCCTTTGTTTGACTCTGGTTCTCATTCGATTTCGACGAGGGACACAATTCCAAAAATAGCAACAAACTTTCCAGAGGCCTTACCATTATTTACATAAATTTTTATTCTGGTCGTTTAGTTAACAAAAAACGTATTTATTTGTATCGGACACTGCTTCGGTTGTTCACCAAATAAATAAAATGGGATTATATTTTTTTTTACACACACTCTCTCTCTATCTCTCTCTTTCTCGCACGAATCCTCTCCAAATCTTTGCAGTCTGTTCAAAACCGACGGTATTTGGACGACACATCAAAGACATTACTTGTTGTTTTTTTTTCTTCATTTTTAAAATGTTCTGTTTTATTCGCTTTGTCATAACTATAATCCCGTTGAAATTGTTGCCACTACAATAAATCCGCAATTCATTACAGTTGTTGTTGTTGATTTTAACGAATATAATTTTATTTTATGAATTTTTCATTGAGTTTAAGGAAATGCTCACTTTGTTCATTCGCATGAATTAAATTCGTACACGTCGTTACAAGCACCGTTACCGTGTTAAAAAAATTGGAGTTTTCAGAGAACAAAAGGAGAGCAGAAAAAAAGACGAAACACGTCAAAATGAAAACAAATGCGTAGCATATACAGTATTCTCTCAAATGAGAATATTTTCGCGTCTCAAGTGGCCGATCCATAATTTATACCTTAAAATAGAAGGAGCACAAAAAAAAAAAGAAATGAAGACACCGAGAATAAAGACATTTATATTATTTGAACATTTTCTCTTTTTTTTGGGTTATTATTTTATGCAAATTTTATTTGTGCGAAAGTAAGTGATATGTTTATGGATGGTGTTGGTTGGTTGGTTGAGTGCCGTCGGACGAATTTCGTATGATGCTGTTGCATCACCAGAGCCCTCCCAATCAGCACAAGAAACACAGTGTTTTTGACATTGTTTACATTAGACTTCACTTTGAAATGTGAATCTGCTGAAGACTACAAATTTACAATCGCATATAATTATCGTGAGGCGAAAAAAAGAAGACGAAATGGTGCACGAACGCGTACCTGAGACAACATTCTCGGAAGAGATTCTTTCCGACAAAAAACAACAAACATATTAAATTGAATTTGAATACCAAGCGGCATTGGAATACACAATGAACCAACAGAGAAAGAGAGAGAGAGAGAGAGAGAGAAACGACGAACTTGAGAGAGATTTCACATAAATCCTAGCTTGGCTCACTATTTGTGTGTATGGCCAATACAAGATAGCAGCACAACTGAAAATCATAAGGAAAGTGAATCGAGCTTTTTTCTTCTTCTGATAAAATGATTATTGGCATTCTCATCCGTGAATCATAATAATGCTGTTTTTCCGAATCCTTTTATGTGTCTTTTTCTTCTCCGTTTTCAGCCGGTTGATTCGTGTTTCTTTTTATTGCGTTTTGTGTGCATTTTTCCAATATTTTATCGGCTTTCACTCATTCATGTTATGTTTTGTGTATATGTTTTATGTTAAGCTTTTGAAATGTGATTTACGCAGCCATAGAAAGATAAAGTAAAAAAAAAAATACGGTCAAGTGTCGCGAATTGTGAGGCAGGATATGTCCAAAGAGGGATATAGAAAGAAGAAAATGAATAGAAAGCACAACAAGAGAAAAAACGAGAGTTTTGAAAAAAAAAAATGGCAAAGCCAATTTCCTTCGGAATTTTTCACGGTTCATGCCACCATTATGAGTTATGTTAATATACTTTTGAATGATAACAATGTGGATGGATTTGGAGTTAGTATCAAGTATCCTCCATAGTTCTGCCATTTGTGTGTGTGCGTAGGAATGGCTTGGAAAATTCAGAGAGACGTAGCGGTAGGGGGAATCAGTGAACTTTGTGTTTGTATATACAATGTATAAAGTAATAGCGCGACGGTAAGCACTTGTAATATATTCATGAGATTTGTGCTTTGGGGATATAGCAGGCATTTAATAGAATTTATAGGAGAAATTTGAATAACAAAAACCCTTGGCACACACACGCTCATTCACTCACTTACTCACATGCAAACTAAAGTTGTAATGCAAAGTGCAAACAACATACATCAAATATATACACAAACACAAGCGGATAAACATTGTCAGCGAACAAGCGAAAGTCACATATGCAAACACCGCAATATAATCGGAATGTTGAATATCATGTAAAAATGGGAGCACACACATTTTGTGTATACTTTCGCCAAAAACCGTTTGCAACGAAATATTGTCAGCTGTGCTGTTGCTGGCTGGCAAACGACTGAAATTGTTAAATTGCTAATTCATATCTAATGCAACTGGCCCGTTTGCATGAATATGTAAAAGTACTCATTTCGAAGAGAAGAGTTAAAACACTGCAAACGGAACACTGCTTTGTTTACAAATGCTACACAGAATTTCCGCTGTTCGAATGAAGCAATTATGCACGTTCCCACTATCATGATCGTTGACTTACTTTGTCAATTATGTTTCGGCTGTGCGTACACCAACCATGTTCAACACATTTAATTACACTAAGCAATTTTCTCGTCAACGTATGTCACTCACAAATTATGCCATATACACACTTAGAACACCAAACTGAAACGCCCAAACTGAAAAGTGAAAAAATAACAACAACAAATCAATGTTGGCACCGATTTTACTTTCAATTGTGCCGCATCATTTGAAAAATTCATTCAGCGTTCATTTGAAATATGAATCTTGTCGGCAGTTTTCACTTGTCAAAAAATGTTCAATTTTTAGTTTATGTATTGTATATTTTTTTTCATTCACAGAAATTGCGCCAAGCTTTCAGCCACGCGATGTAACGGTCAAAAAAGGTGTCGATGCCAAGGAATTTTATGATCTACTCACTGAAATCGGCAGGTAATTAAATAGTTTGAATATTTCCGGCTTCAGAGCACCCGGTATTTCAACGAATAACGTTCAATGATTTTCCGCTTCATTTTTTTAATTTTTTTTTTTTTGGCACAAAATTCTCTGCCAAATGTTTTGCTCAACAAACATTTCAATTTTGTGTGTCAGCATGGTAAATCAATTGTCGTCGCTTATAAATAAATTAATCTTCTGTTTCACTTCAATTGTTTTGGTTTTTTCTTTCAACTTTTATTTTCAATGAAAACAAAAAAAAAAACGGTGAAGAAAACTGTATGTGTAAGTGTCTGTATAAAAAAAAACATTGTCGCACAGATTCACCCACATTCAAATATCCAGTACATCACATTCGCTTCCATTAATTTGCCCATGTTCAATATTTACATTTGTTGTTTATATACACACACACACGTGTATAATTTATTTTGTTTTTCTTTTTTTTTTGAAAATTTGCGAATGCCAGAGGAAAATTTGGCACCGTCTACAAATGTCAAGAGAAATCAACAGGTTTAAAACTTGCTGCCAAATTTGTACCGATTCCAAAACGTGATGATAGACGAAATGTGGAGCGTGAAGTTGAAATAATGAATTCCCTGCAGCATCCGTTAATAATTCAACTTTATGATGCATACGAATACAGTAAAATGATGTGTGTGGTTCTTGAGCTGTAAGTAATTTTCACTCCGCATCTCTATTGACACATAGCCGAATAGAGTTAAGAGCGAATATGGTCTCTTTGGTGGTTGTGTGCATTGTGGTGCACACTAATGAGTAGAAAATGCCCGAAAAATGCCAAGAACAGTATATAAACGCTCCGATTTTCTTTTCTGTCTTCTTTTTTTTCTTGCTTTTTCCTTTGCTATTGTCTATTTGCACATATAACAGCATTGAAGGTGGGGAACTCTTTGACCGAGTCATTGACGATGAATTTGTGCTAACCGAAAAAACGTGCACCATCCTAGTTCGCCAATTGTGCCAAGCAATGGCATTTGTGCACACCAACAAGATTCTTCATTTGGATTTAAAGCCAGAGAATATTTTGTGTTTGACAAAAACGGGAAATCGAATTAAAGTTATTGATTTTGGTCTTGCCCGCAGATATGATCCCGATAAAAAATTGCAAGTAAGTTTTTGGTTTATGTCTTATGATTCATCATTTTGTGCTTTGGTTTTAGAGCTTCGTCATTTAAAAAGCCATACATTGAATAAGATTGAATCATCATACTGTTGGTGCTGTTATGTAAAATACGTAATCATTTTGAGCATTATGTAGATTTCATTTGCGTAGCACAAAACCATTCTGCCAATTTGTTGAAAGCCAAAATGTCAGCACAACCGAAAAAGGTCAAATCCTCAATTACTTTCGACTCTTTATGATTATGATAGTATATCTGCATTCCACAACCAAAAAAAAACGAAAGAAGAAGAAAAAAGAATAACACAAAGATAAACCATCGTAATGAGAGAAGAAGGTGTCGCAAGTAAAATGCATTTATTAAAATTGAGGCCGTTACAACTAATTGACTATTATCATTGCTTATAAGTCGAGCTCTATTACTATCACTACGACACCAAATTTGATCCATTCACTTTCTCTGATACATTTTCATTCATTATGCTTTACGTACGATTTCAGGTACTGTTTGGTACGCCCGAGTTCGTTGCTCCTGAGGTTGTTAATTTTGATAGGATTGGCTTTCCCACCGACATGTGGTCGATTGGCGTTATTTGTTACGTTCTGTAAGTTGCCTGCAGCTGGCTCATAAAATGTTTCATTAAATAAATTCAAATCTCGAGTCATTCGTTGGTGTGTGTGTGTGTGTGTGTGTGTATGCAAAATCTAAAACCGTAAATTTGATTACTTAATTTTCTTGGGCATGTGGGCGAATATCTATTTAATAGACTGTCGGGCTTATCACCATTCATGGGTTCAACTGACGTTGAAACGATGACAAACGTTACCATTGGCAAATACGATTTTGATGACGAAGCATTTCAAACGGTTTCCAAAGAGTCACTGGACTTTATATCAAAACTACTGGTCAAAGACCAAAGGTGAGTGGTAAAAATTAATTGCATCATCTCCATCTTGATGGACACTCCACAATTGCTTACAAAAGCGTATCAAATTGTAAGCGTTGACCATATTTTAAATGTTGAATTTTTGGTATTTGAATTTATAAGCATTCGAATGACAGCTGACCAGTGCCTGGAACATCAATGGCTAAAACAATATACGACAAAAGCTGAAATGAACGAAAAAACCGCTCAAAATGAATGCAAAACAAATGACGATATTAAATCACCAACAATTGAAGTCGAGGTATGTAAATCATCAAAAAATCTCCAATTACAGTAGCATTTTAACAACATATTTCAAATTTAATGTGATTATAGTCAAATGAACCAGAGGTAGATGAGCCACAGCTGACATCAACCAAAGAAAATTTAAAATCATTTATCGAACGCTGGGAAGAGCATCCAAACAGTCCGTACATATTCGATGTAACAACATCATTAATTTTACCACCAACAAAAGATGCCGAAAAGAATACAAGCAGCGGATTTTCATCGCGCGGCTGTTCACCATCACCATGCGAATCGCTAAGCAGCAATACCGAACTATTTCAAAATGGCATCAGTCCGGAAAGTTGTGAAACAACACCTGACATTGATAACGAATTTGAATTGGAAACAGATGTTAAGCCACCACAAAAAGAATTATTCGAACGGCCCAACAGCAGTGCGTCGGTGGATCGAAAAAGTAAAACAAAACAAGAGTATTTGCAATCATTTGATCGTAGACATTCAGATAGTAATTATGTGATAAATCACACATCGGGCGTTGAAAGACTTAATTTGGCCGAAGAAATAAAGAAACTATCCGATCGCTTATTGGTATTATCCTCGATAAGTGACGAACTCAAAGAGTTTAATCGACGTCTTGATGAAAATCGAACCAAACCGACGCCACCACCGTCCTCAACGAATAACGATTCAAAAACACAAATTAAACGCACCGAAATTATGAAAAACATGAAAAATGCAAATAGTTTCAGTTGTTCAACAAAAACCGAAAAAATCACAAGTCATTTGATTCATTCGAAATCATTGTTGTCCGAAGACGATGTGGCTACTTCATCGCGGATAACAACATCAACATCTGTGGTCAATGATTTAACCGAACGTTTGAAGACGTTGGACGAAATACCGTCTGTGTTCAAAAAAGTTGTGAATGCATCGACGAAAACAATGAACGAAACAATTAGAACGACCTTAGGTAATCGACTGAAAGCCACTTCGATTAGCAATAGTTCATCGGAATCAACATCACCGTGTACATTAAATGGTTCGGTACCGTGGCCAATAACAAATCGTCGAACAAAATTCCGTGTAACACAATTGAGTCGAGATGTTCCGATCGGTTCGCCCGATTCACATCAAACCATTTTCCTTGAAGAAGCAGCAAACACAACCAAAGATTGTTTACTGCAATTGTTAGATAAATACAATGGCAAAGAGACACGATCATGTAACATTCGACGTCATCAAAGTATCGCTGTTGGACATGGCATTACTGATAATCTCGAATATCATTCAATGAATTCCATAAATGCATTCTTCAAACGGAATGTCTTTCAACAAAGCGGTAACACTGTGCGCAAAATTAAAGCACGCATCGAATCCAAACATCAATAAAATGTTCGACAACACACGTTTTGCTCACACCTTTTTTTCTTCATATAACTTTCATTGCCCGCATTCAAAAATTTCTTCAAATTTTGTGTTGGTTTCAAATCAGAACGTCTATTTTCTTCTCAAGCAAAAACAAAACTAAGTCCGCTTCTCCTTATAAATGTAGATTGTTTTTTTTAAGAAAGAAAAATATACATGGAACGATAACGAATGCTGCTGACAACGACACTGTAATTTAAATATTGAGTTTGAGCTTAGGTGTTTTTTTTGCATATGATTTCGCATCATTCGAAATCAGTGTAAATTATCACGGCAAATATGTACCTTGAACGCAGACTGAATGAGAAAAAAATGTTTTCAAATGATGACAGAAAAAAATCTAACGTGGGATAACAAAATGTAAATACGAAAAAAATTGCTCGGTGAGATTTTTGAACGCAAGCAATATTTGGAATTCACATATTTGAATTTCAGCAGAAAGACAGAAAAAAACATCACATTTAAAATGAAAGGAGAGTTCGAAAGATAGAAAGAATGAGATTTGAATCATCAATATTTTTTTTATAATGCACACGTGCAATGGTGTCAATTGCATCGTGCTACAAATTGGATTTTCAAATGTAAATGTTATTCTCTTTTATTCTTCCATTTGAAGAACGAAAATAAAATATGTAAAATAAGTGTTAGTTTTACTATATTATCATTGTATTTTGGAATCAAAGTGTCAAATAAACAGAAAAAAAAATCGACAACAAAAAATATACGATTATTGATACATTTGCATGTATGCCACCGCCAATGGACCACTGGTCATTTTATCTTGTTCACAAGTTGGAAAATGTGTACGTTCCACAGCTATTCGAGGTTGATCATTGAATTGGTGCGTTTTTTTAACTTTAAAGTAGACATTAGGATGTGAAACACATTGAAATGACGTAAGATGTGGAAAAATAGCTCAAGGCATTTTTTTGGGGCAGAACATGTCAGATAGGGATGCTGATTGATCACCACCAAATGATGTCACAGCTTTTAATATATACACAGTTGCTGATCGCTGGAAATATTTTTTTAGACAGAAATTTGTACATGGATCATATCAGATGTGTTCAAGCGAATCTTAGTACGAAGATTGATGCTTATTGTCAGAAATGAATTTCTAACCAAGATATTTATTGAATATAATAATACCGTATGAATTATTGCGGCAAAAAAATAGAACGATTAGATCGCTCAGCTCATCCCATCCTTTTGCCAAATCCATTATAGATTTGGCAATTTGTTTGCCCATTTTATGCACGCTGTCGCCACTGGTGATTACATAGCATCCAGTTCGTTCAAGTTCTCAATTGTTGATGTGAGCGCAGAACAATTGAGTTGCTTAATGGCGGCCAAAGAAAGAGCTAAATTAGTTTTGGACGATGGCGTGTAACCATGCATGTGACGCAAAAGCAACTAATTGTTGTTGTTCTTTTCTCAAGATAGTGTCGGGATATTATATGGCTTTTGCGTCACTCTATATATACTAGGGAGTAGACACATGTATTCGAAATCTCAGAATAGTGTGATTAAATGGCTTGCGAGTTCACTCGTATAATGTATATAGTGCAACCAAAATAACAACGAGCATTATATTCAAATCTTCTACAGAAAATCGGACGAATTTGCCATTGAATATCGTTAATTGTAGAAACTGTACAGTGATATTATACCTGATCGTGACACTGAGTGCTGTCTTCAAGTTATTTTTACTGTGATTCGATTTCAATTCATATTTTTCACATAACAATTAAAGATTAGAACGTAACAGTTTAATTGATTTCCATGGGGCGAATCACGCTAGTGAATACTAGAAAAACTAGTAAATCTAGTGCGAAGAATGACGTCACAAACGAAGCCAACTTCACACCAAAGGCTATATAATTTATATGAAAAACTACTGAGAGCCAACTTCACGCACTAGAATTTTCTAGTTTTCTAGTGAAATTTTATCAAAAACTAGATGCACTAGAATTTTGTGATTGACCCCATGTTGATTTCGCTAAAATACGTAGTTGTTTTGGTAAGTATATTGCATGAATCATGAAAGAGCTATTTTTTCAATGCATGTCTTTTTCTTTATTAAATTTACCTGAATGATGTTTACTAAATTTTCCTATACGGTGTTACGACGCTATGGTTTCTCTTCATGATATCAATGCAATTATAATTTTCAGAATTTTAAATCTTTACAAAGGGGTCATTATGGAGTTAAGTTATAAATTTATTATTTTACTAAATTGATATTAAACAATTAAAAATATTATGGTATCACCTTTCAAACAGCAACCGAACAATTGGAAAAACAGTTTCTAAATAAATAAAAGCACATTGCTCGATTTCTTTTAGATTGATAAAATCATATTTATTTGTTGATTAAATAGTATTAAGATATAATTTTAAAAACAAAACGATAATCTTAAGTATGATAATAATAATATTTACAAAAACTATTTCGTTTGTTCAAATAAGATTTACTAACAAGATATCGTTGTTTTTTTCTTTCGTGTAGAATTTCCATCGTAAATGGAAAACAACAGTTATTTTTTGTTGTTTTTATTATAAATTAAATAAACCACATCACTTTACTATGGTACATTTGAAAAAAAAAAAGCCTTAAAATCATATGCATAAATTGAAAACAGTAGTTAATGTCTTGTACTAAGGTTAAAATGTCATTTTATGAAAATGTAAATAGATACAGCGTGTCGGAATTTAACCTTTGATTTTGATAAAAGTATCGTCATCAATGATTCGATAGACATCTTTGCGGAAACTCGTCAAATCGTCCAAAAATCGTTCGGAACTATCATTGTGCATTTTAGTAATGACTGGTCTTAGATTTTCAATGCCTGCCGTGCTTGACAAATCATCGTAATAATTGTTCTGAAAAGTGCACAAACGAAAACGGATTTATATAAATATGTTTTTTCTGCCGGCTGCAATGAAAACTCAAAAATTATAATACAACTCACTTGAACTGGTCCCATCATGTGTGCTTGACGTTTTTTCAATCCCATCGTGGAAAAGCGCTCTTCCATTTCATCGTTTGTGTCTTTTAACATTTCCTCTTTGGATGGCAATTTTTTTTGTCTCGAAAAGAATTTCATCACAAATCGAACCTGTAGATGAATGAAAAACGACAGAAATAGAAAACCGATTGAATAACATTGATCAATACTTTGTAAAACAATAGTGCATTAGTCAAGACTTCAAATGACACGCTTGACTTGATTGGTTGGACATGAAATGAAATGGAAACTAGATAACAAGCAAATACATTTCAAAAGAAAAAAAAAATCAAAACAACCGTTCTCTTTTTCTCTCACCTGCAAATCAAACATTTGCGAAGCGCAAACGTAAAACGGGACACCGATTAGTGCCATCGTTGGGTGATTGATGTTGATACAGTGCTTGTAAAGTGGTTGCACGTAGTTATCATCAACGGAAATACCACAATCGATGCTCAAAAAGGGGAATGTATATTTGTATCCGGTGCAATACATTAAAACCGAATAGTTTTGTTCGGTGCCATCAACAAATACAACACCATTTTCTGTAAGCCGTTCCACGTCCGGTCTCATATCAACATTTGATCGAAATACAGTCTTTGGTTCCGGATTCTGATGATGACTGAGCGTTACACGCTTTGCAACTTTTGACATTTCATTTGCCAAGTCCATGCCGGATGGTCCAGCTCCAATCACAAGAACATCTTGATCTGTGTATGTGTTATTATTGCATCAGATAATGTGCCGGGAACGACATGCACATAAATAAGAAAAAAAATTAAATCAATAAACAAATTGAATTGGAAATTTAAAAAAGAAAATGTTAGAAATCTCATGTCATTTTATCAATCAAATTGAATATAGGCAGTAAAGCTGCATCTATGTAATCGACACACACACACGTATTCATTTTATCAGCATCTAAATATGCTTCCTCATCAACCCGTCATATTTCTTCCATACTTATATTTCGTTACGTTTAGAAAACTTCATATTTGTATCTATATCACTGATTTAAAACACTGATTACGAAGCAACATCGAAATAATCGTCAAACATGTTTCTTTTCAGAATTTTGCTTATTATATTTTCAGCTGTTTTTGAGATATTATGAAGCGTATCGCCTCTACAGAAAATGAGAGCATGAGTTCATTATCAAAAATGTTTGGTTTTCCATTCCATTTTAGTGATTGCCAAACTAAGATGCGGATGAAAAGCGACATGCTTAGATTACTTTGTGTATATTTGCTAATATGAAATCGAAAAAATCTCACACAATCGCACACATGCACCCATATTTCAGTTGTGACTATCGGTATTTTTCTTTTATTACCAACAGCTATCTGTCTCACCTTTGAATGGAATGGAACATCGAAAGTCATGTGAATGGATTTGCTGACCCTTATAGATCTCTTTACCGGGATATTTTGGCACAACTGGCGTATGATAATGGCCATTACATACAATAATCGCATCAAATATATACGTATCGTATGTGTTATTTGGAAGGTCACGCACGATTATTTCCCATTGATCGTCATCACCATACGGTCGTACACGAACCACGTAATGTTCAAATTTAATGTGTTCGTACACATTAAATTTTTGCGCATACAATTCCAAAAACGTGAGCATATCCTTTTGTGGTATGTATGATTTCTTTTGATCCGGAATTGGAAAATCTGGATATCCCATCAACTCTTTTGGTAAATTCGTGCTATAATTGTATAAAATAACAAAACAAACACAATTTTCCGATTATTATTTCAATACTAAGCGAATAAATGTTGGTTTTCGGTAACGTACTGTAAGCCTTGATACATCGAGGTATGCACATCAAGACCATATTCATCTTTGCCCACTTTATCGTCATACACCCATGTGCCGCCAACTTGTTTGGCTCGTTCGAAAACGGTTACTCCGCAACCAGATTGAAGCGCCGTTTTAGCTGCAAACAGACAAAAAGAACATAATACGCACGAACACTGATATCAGTAATTTTTACATGAATTTCATAATGCTCAACCTAATTGACTGGGCATCATTTTAAAATGGAAAATATCACGAACAAATATTTATGAAATTATCAAAAATTACCTGCACACAGACCAGCTGTTCCTGCACCGATAACAGCAATATTCATCATTTTCATTTTTAAAAACTTGTTCAACTATAACAAACAATAAAGAAAACAATACACAATCAACAATTTATTGAATTTCTCGCGTGCGGTTCAACAACAAAAAAAATATATACGTGTTAACGACTGTAATTTCAGAATGAAACTGATTTTTTGGCATTGATCAATTTCAAATATAAAGCAATCGGAGATTTTTCCAGTGCCCGACGCAAAAAACAGTCTCATTCATGTGAGAAAATGCGCAAAAAACGGTTGTACATTTGCCGTAAGTCTATAATGTAATAAGATCAGACTTGCACATCATTTTCAATGAGTTTAATGATAAGCGGTCATCTGTCGCGCTATGGACGACGACGACGACAACATTGTATGTTGAGCACGTTGTCATAAGCCACAATTTAATTGATGTGAAGAAGAGACAAAAAAAAACAGTTCACGCAAATATTTCATATAGAAAAACAACAAGCAGCCGTTCAGATCAAGTTCTTTTTTGCTTCCTTGTTATCAATCAACCACTAATTCGAACACAAATCTCGCTCATTTCAATATTAGTATTTCTTTTACTGTTTGGTTTTTTTGTTTGCCATAAATTTCTCAATTATCATCACTAAATTTAAATTGAAGCTAGAAAAAACAAATTCATTGAAGCGAATCAAGGCTGAAGCGCAAAAAATGTGCGTATCAGAAATTGAAACGGCGCAACATATGATATGAAGGTGGACAATTTTTTGTTTCGCTTTGAAGTAATCAAATGTAATAAATGAGGTCATTTTGGATCAAGCAAAAGCGCAGCAAAAAATGCATTCTATGCAATGGCTGAGATAATACCGTGTGAATAGAGAGAGAGCGACACACAAGTGCATGCTGTCATTTAAATGCCCGAAAAATACGTTCAGGACCTATTCTGCTACACGTGAGTATGGATTATTTGGGTCCATTTTCAACAGATCCTTAGTGCACTAACAACGTGTAAATTTTGTGGAAAAAACGAACAGACTGTATCCAGCATTGTCCTCACATTGACCCCGTCGACCTTATTTTGTCGAAGAAATTAAACTCTAAGTACAAAAAAAACGTTCGATACTTTGTTGTCATGGAATGCTCTCAAGCATGTATTTATTTTAAAAATATTTTCTCGATTATTATTTGTTTATTAAAAGATTTGTATGCAGTGTGACGTATTGTACCGAAAAAAGATCTGAACTTTGTACGAAAAAACCAAACACCAAAAATATTATATATACTTTTAAAAAAACGTGCAAAATGTCATGACTCACATTTCCAACTGTGCGAAAATGTCAGATTAAATACTTTTTAAAAGAAAAAAACATTAATTACATTTGATATCATGTACGCACAAAAAATCTAAAAACCAATTTGTAAAAATAGTTTTTTTAGTGTCGAACGATAATACTTCAGTTTTTTTTAATATGCTCATCTGCCTCTTTCTTATCATAATTACTGCAGTTTTTTTCTGCTGTCTACACGCTTATCTTACAAATTATTAACACTTTTCTCAAGTGCCTTTTTTGTGAATTTCCGTTTGTTATGAATGAAAAAAATTAAAGAAAAAAAAATCTATTTCGCGCCTTTGGCCTGCGTACATAATACATGAAATGATGTAAACGAAACGTGCGGCTACTGAACCAAAAAAAAAAAACACACACACACAAATACTACAATGATTTGATCGAATTTTTGCAATAACAGATTTTCTCAGCGTTCCCACCATAAGAGAAAACAAGTTTTAAACAAATCACCAATTGCACTCACCGTACTTTAGAATAAGAAAACTTTGTCTGCAGTTTTTCTTTCTCACACACAAAATACCCTTGCAACTCCTTAAAATTTAAGCACATTCACTGCCACGTTTCATTCAATTTGTGGATGTCAGTCATTGATGAGTCTTATATAGACAGAGAACCGAGCGAATTGTTTACCGGAAAACGGGGGACAGAGTGTGTCATACACACACTGTGTATGTTGTTTGTGAAACCTTCAAGTACTGATTTCCGTGCAACGAATACTTTCTACAACCGATCAGATCGTCTACGTCAAAATATATATATATATTTGAAATTGTAAAGAGCAATTGATTGTGTTAAAATATATGACTCTTTGAGTTTGAGTCTCTTATCGGGGACGGTTTCTTCCTTTTGCACGCACTCTCTGTTTCCCGCCGAAAAAATATTTTTGATTGGAAAAATAAACAACAAAAACAATCGTCATTAAACGACAATTGAATGGGCAACGGCCAAACGTGCCAAAGACAATTGTTTGGCACACTGAAAAGCTTAAATAAAAACAATAAAACAAAAACACACAAGTGTTGTTTTTATTATTCGCTCGAAAAAATCACAAGATGAAATTCATTTGATTTTGTTTGGGATATTTGTTTGTTTGCCGCACACTTTTATCAATATTAAGTTCTAAGCCGTAAATGTTGACATACATATATTTGATTAGTTTATTTGTGCAAAATACGTTTATATATTTGCTCCTTCGAAGACGTGATAATGACGTGGACACAGAGAAGGGGTGCACGAGCTCTGACATTAAAGTTACTGATAATGGGATTTAACGATAAAATATACGATGTCGGAAATGTTGAACAATAACAATTTGATGATATACTTGTTGAAAATATTTTTCAGAACGGATATGCCTTCTTAAGAACTGTCATTATCATCAAAATACATTCAGACACACTTCAAATGGGGAAAAGACAAAAAAAATTGCGGATGTTACCAATGTTAAGTGCAGTAGGTCATTGGCATTTATCATAAAGCAATTAAATTTACACATTTTTCGAAGAAAATACATGGTATAAAACCATAAGGTCTTAATAAAACTCATTATTCTAAATAATAATAATAAATAATAATACACCGCCAAAAACTCTTGTTGAAAAATGAGATGCTCCGAAAAGGAAATTTAATCAAATTTTCTTTATCAATCTTGTGAAACAATATCAAGAAAATGACCAAATAATGAGCACAAACGTGTGTAAACAGAGTTGTTTTTTGCCCTTTCGTCATCTTATTTTTTGTGATGTTCTAATTTTCAAAAGATTTGTTTAGCATAATCTTTTTTTTTAACTTTCTCTATATATTCTATTTAGCTGCCTCTTTCTTTCTTTCTTCTCACTCATAACACCGACTTCTCCGAATGTGCATGACAAACACAACATTCTGTAACACATAAAAGGAATTACATAAATGAATAATGGGAAAAAACGTTCATATGAAATTATCATTTACATTAGTTTATTCACATGAAATTTGCGTCAGCCAAATTACTACCGTTTTATTTCATTCGAATTGAAAAAAAATCACTGTAGAACACAATAACATCAATTTATAATAAATGGGATGGCAATAGTAATATAATCGTTAAACTATATGATAGTCATGGTGTCAGGGGGGGGCAAAAAAATGTGTGTAATCATTTGCTATATACTGTTTGTGATCAGTATAGAGGCATAGAAAACATTTCAAGTTTATCAGTTTCCAGAATCGTCCACGATCATGTGAATATGTTAATCAAAATTAGTACGAAAAACGGTTGATATGAATTCAAAAAAACAATGTTGTCCACAGAAGCTGCCACTATATGAGAAGACACCTCCTCCTAGATGAATAATAAAACAATTTCTTTTTCAATCATTTTTTTTTTATATTTTATTTGTTTGTTCATAAAATCGTATTTTGTTTTTTACGAGTGTGTGACATAATTGGTTTTGTTTTTCATGTTTTTGTTTTGTTTCACGTATTTTAACATACATTTACACCTAAATGGAGTTGTCGATATATTCGATAGAGCTACTGTTTTCTGGTTTTATTTTCATAATAATTAATAGTGAATTTCTTGAATGTCTGTCTGTCTCTCTGTGGGCGTATGTAGAATTTGTAGTTTTCCTTTCGCCAAACGTACTATTCCAAAAAAAACCTCATGTCAAGTTCAAAACGCACTAAATATATAACGTACGAACTTGTAGATTGTTTGGGTTTTTTTTACACGCAATCACAAAATGTTGAATCTATTGTATCAACCGACGGGCTCGTATGGTTTTTCTTGGATTTTTTTTTGTACTGTTTTAAAGTCGCATGAAAATGCAGTTGCATATTCGAATACAGGAACTATTTGAAAATCAAATCGAACACCAAATGTAGGGCATAAAATACCGGTGCACCACATTGTGGTTGCATGAAAATGCTGCTTTCAGCGTATAAGATTTTTTCTAAAAAAAAGTAATGAACAAAAAAAAGAGATGGAAAAAAATCCATGAAAACTATTATATGTTTCGATATCGTCGCCCGTTCAGAGAAAAAACGGAACCGCAAAAATTATTTTCATTTGTACTGATTGTGTGTATACAACGATGATTATGCGTGGAAAAAAAGAGAGTGTAATGTAGTTTCATTTTCTTTTTGTTCGGCGAATGTTTTACGATTTCCATCGAATTTTAAAATATATTTTTGTTCGGAAATGCTTATAATTACAGTATAAATTCGAGACGAAATTATAAAAAACACATGAATATTGCGCAATGAAGAGACGACAACACAAAATGTGGACCGCTTTGGTCTCGAAATTGAACAATCGGTCGATTAAGTCGGTTCGGTATGTGTATCCGGGGTGTCCATTTTCTTAACTTCATCTTCAAGTCTTCCAAAAATTCTATCTAACACAAACGATTTCAATGTTATATCATTCAATTGCTCAGTCTTAATTAAAACGTTATCATCACGTAACGAATCCTGTTTTCCATCCACATTCACAAATTTATTCACACAGAAAAACAAAAATGCGTCATACAACAGTTGATTTTTTTTTCTTTTAAAAAAGTTCATGTTTCACCATTTGCAATCATTCATAGGACACTATGTACCTGTTAAAAAAAAACAGTTCAACGTGATCAAATAAACGATGATGATACATTTAGATTATTCGTTTAAATGCAAATGCTCTATATAATTGGTACATTTTTTTCAGTTTTATTTCAATGTTTCGAGAGCAACAATTTTTTTCATCCTCTTCAATTTGTATAAAAAACCACTACTACACGCTTGCGAATTTATACTGTAATATTAATATTCTTATATTTTTTTTTTTTTTTGTTTGCTTGTTGAGAGAAACATTTTTTGTCGTTTTTGATTTTTTCGTTAGTTTTTTTTTCTTCATTTTTGCATCGAATTGAATTCTGCACGGAAGGTAGTTATTTTAATGTAATTATCATTAGATCATACAATTTTGTTATGATGGGGGAGGGAAATATACAATTAATACGATAATAAATCAATTTTTTGTCATATCAAATAAAATACAAAATAACCAAAGTGTTTCAAGTCACACATACACCGACAGTTAGAGTGTGTGTGTGTGTGTATGGATGTAGTGACATTTAAAAAAAAATAATAAAGACGAAACAAATGTTACAAAGTATAAAATTTCGATAAGTATATTTCATTTATCATTTTGTAGTTGTTTTGTTATTTATTTTCTTTCATCATTTTCTTTTATTCAACTAGTGCCAATAAAATATTAACAGTATTAACAAAGTCTTTTGGATTTTCATTCCCTATATACTTTCATAATTTTATTTGATTTTTTTTTAATTCTGTTCATTTGATTCCATTCATATATTTTATCACTCATACCCTATTTATAATTCAATACGTCTTCAATAATAATATCCTTAGGACTGTAGTTTTATGGTTTTTTTTCCCAATTTTTTTCTTCTTCTTCTATATTCATCATTTTTATATGGAACAAAATGCAAATACTCTCTCTCTTTCTATCTATCTCGTTTCTTTTAATTTTATCAGAATCTACGACGATAACGATGATAATAATTATGATGATATTTACGGAAAAATGAAATACATGGGACAAAAACTTATTTTCATAACGATCAAAGGAAAAAAAGAGAGAAAAAAGAACAAAAAAAACTTAAATCGAACAACATGGACGCTGTTGAACAAAAATCACAAAACAATAATAAAATACATAACATTATTATGCGGATGCATTTTTCTTGTAGTTGTCAACAAATCCACACATAAAACAGACAGTTTACAAATGAATTTTACCTAACGAAAAAAAATAATGTAAAAAATATTGTGTGTATTTTTGTTCGGATAATGACTATTGATAAAAGTGTTGATATTTCATGATTTGAAATGCATTTCGACATCACCATCAAAATTAAGCAGTTGGTATATCTTCGGTTGTGGGCGATTGAATTTCTTTGCTTTCAAGATGCTCTTGTTCATCGTACGATTGAAATGCATGTGATGTTAATTTATTATTGACGTCATCGATCGAAGTCTCACCACTACTTTGACGATTCAATTTGGCATGCTTACAATTTGATGTATTGCCATTTACCGCTTCGTTATCACTTACAATGCCATTATTTCCATTGTCGTTGCATTTATTTTGCGCGCCTACGGTGGCATTGACATTTTTCGTTATGGGCAAGGATGATTTACGTCGTGGCACATCATCCACATTTGATTTTTTTGTCGATTGACCATTTTCGGCAACATGCGAATTATTTGATGTCTTACCACCTAAGCTCGATTGCTTTGACTTACGATTCGTATATTCATTCATCTGTTTGGAATTGTTTTTCTGTGAAAAAAAGAGAATTTTCCATTATTGCTTCCAATTTTTTTTTAATCAAAGCAAAAAAAAATGTGAAACTTACCAAAATGATAACATCTGGTTTGACGACTTTGTTAAGATATTCATCGGAAATGAAGATCAGCTCAACCGATCCAACATTGTCCAGTTGATCCAATTCGGTCGATAGTTGCGATACATTGTCCACTGATTTAGATATTGCTTTTTGTTTATCGATTTTAGTTGGTTCATCGGTTTCGGTGTCATCGTCCATTGAACGTGATGAATTGGTCATTTTGTTTGCTTTCATATAGCGCAACATTTTTCGCTTTGTATCAACAAATATCTCTTGATTAAGTGCTTTTTTCTTAAAATCATCGGTAATGACAATTACTTTGGCATTTGTGTTGGCCAATTTTTGTGTGAGATGTGATGATGATGATGATGATGTTGTTGATGATTTTGAGCTAGTTGATTTTAACACAGTGGATTTGGTGTCGTTTTGTCGAATCCACGGATCGTATGCATTGTTTGCATCATGTTGTGTACCAACTGATTTTGTTTTATTATGATTGTCTGAATGTGATACGCTTGAAGACATTGATTTACAACTGCTGCAATTGCATTTGCTTGAGCTGTGCGTACTGGTGAAGACTGTTGTTAATGTGTCCGACGATGTGAAATCACGTAATTTTTGTGACGATGATATTGGATGCGGATCAGTTTTCGTACGCACTTTTATTTTGGCTTTTGATTTTTCACCATTGTCACGATTTATACTGAGCGATGATAAACGACGTGCACTCTTTTCCAAACCGCCAATTCGCAAAATCAGCACATCATCCGGTTTTGACGTAGACGATGATGAATCTTTTGAATCATTGGTCGTCAATGTCTTCATTGACATGATTGTTTTGAATGATTCTGATTTTTGTTTCAACGATGTTTCGCTACTTGAATTACCATTATGATTTGTCGCTTTTGGACTGCAAACTTTTTCATTCAGCGAATTTGTATCGGATGATTTGGTCTTGTGCACTGATGCCAACGGAATCGGTGATAATTTCTCATATTCACGAACCGGCACATCTTTTAAGTTACGCAATAGATTTGTGGTGTTGGTGATGGTGGTGGCAGTCGTGGCAGTTGTAGTGGCAGTAGCGGTGTTCGAAGTCGATGCAGTTCGTGTCGACGATGATGATGATTTCGATGAAGCCGCACACCGGCATTTATGTGATATTGCATGATCTTTGCCCTTTTCATGTTTTTTTGTTGTTGATTTAACAACACCATTCAAACTGTCTGTTTTATTAGTGTTCATTGGTTTTGTGGATTTTACATTGTTTTGGTCCAGGTCATTCGTACCGAGTTTACCCACAGCTGAATCATGTTTTTTTGGTGCATTTGTTGATGATGATGACGATGATGAGGTTTGTTTTGCTTTTGCCTCATTTGGTGATTGTTGTTGTTGTTGTTGATTCGCTGATTGTGGGTCGGCACAAATGCCGGACCCCTTATGCTAAAGAAGTTTTTCAGTAGTCGAGTTATTTGTGGTTGTTGAACTAATTGTAATCGAAGCGTTAAGTATGTCATCGCCTGCAAATGAACACACATAGCAAAAAATTATATATTTACTTCAAATTGAAAGAAAACAAACCAATCCAGGTAAATTTACAAAAAAAAACTATATGTCAAATCGATAAGTAGCTCACCTGAAGCATCTTGAGCGCTAACATCAGAGTTCAGTTGCTGTCAGTTGATGAGTTCGACGGATACAAATTGCTTTAATCTCTCTAAATATTGCGTGTACATTTCAACGTCATTGTGTCCAGCGCCCTATTTAATAAAAACAAACAAAAAATATAAAATTGATTATTATTGATACCGCATTGATCGGTTTATTTTCATTTTCAATGGAATTTTATTGAAATTTTAAAATGACATTTCATTTTATGCCATTCATATCAATGTGTTTCCATTTACCTCAACCCAAAGTGGTTCAACAGCACGTGGACATTTTTCGTAGATCGTGAGACCGTGCGAGAAATCAATGACCTCATCCTCTGTCCCTGGAATTACAATCGATTTATTTTGAAAATAAAACAATATTTATTACAGAAAAACAAAACTACTATGTACTTACCATGAATCACTAGTACAGGTGATGTCACCTTCGGTACCTTATCAATACTAGGGAATGCATCAAAGAACCACGTTCGTCGTGTTGCTGGAAATGCGACACGCATACCAGACATCAACGGTGAATGAAGTATTACAGCTCCAACTTCGTATCTAATTTCATTGCGATAAAATAAACAACGAAAAAGAAAGAAAAACACACCGATAAATAAACAAAATGTCAATGGGAAAGAGAGCGTGTGTTATATATTTACCTGCTTGCTAAATCAACTGTTGGCACAGTACCTATACTTTGACCGTACAAAATGATATTTTCGGGACTGATGCCGTAACGAGTGCGTAATGCATGCCATGCGGCATCAATATCAGCATATAAATTCTTTTCGGTTGGTTTGCCAGTGCTCATTCCATAGCCCGAATAATCATAACTAAATATATTGCAATTTATGCGTTGACCTAAACCTACGAAAAAGCTTGTCATTTGGCCCAAATCAACGGCATTCCCATGTGAAAAGAGTAGCGTGAATCTGAAATATAAATATAAAAAAAAATCGAAAATTATTAATTCCGTTTTCAAAAATGATGGACTATCATGCTAAAAGGATAAATTGAAATGAAAATTTATTTCATCGAATGGCCAAATAAACGTTCATTGTTAAATCAATTCTATTTAACTGTCAATATTTATTCAAAATTGAAATACCGATATAACCTCACATTTTCGTGTATCATTGAAGCGATCACATCAAAAACTGACATTTATAGCTTCTTCTTCAATTTCCAATGTGTACACACATTTTGGTTGACAGCGGAGACTTTTATCATATCTAAGATTAATTGCTGTCGATGTTAAGTGGTTTGTACTTTGTTTTTGGCTTTGCGTCGAACCGAAATAAAATCCAAAATAAACAAATACCATTCCGTGCAAACGACCTTTTACGGTAAATATAAACATAGAAGCATATTGTGACACGCAAAATGCTTTACAGAATGAGTCATTTCACAGAATGTGTGTTGTGTGTTTTTTTTTCGCTCTATCGATACCTTAATGGTTTGTCCCGAATGCAGTTAACATTGATATAAAAGTGCTGTGTTTATCGGATTCAATTTCGCCTGTCTCGAATGGCATAGAGCAGTGATAGCTTTTTGTTTTTTTTTTTAATTTGTTTAATTTAGCAAAAACAAACCGGTTTAAAGTCAGACGATAAGAATTGGCTATGCATGTCTGTTTTGTTCCTTCTTTAGAAAATTATCTGCCCTAGCTAATGGTTTTGTTCGTATTTTTTTTAATTTAAAATAGATTTTGATGAAATGGCATTACGTTCAACATTGGGTCGTTTAGAAACCAAATCGACGCTTTTCCTTTTGTGCGATTTACAGGATAAATTTCGTTTGGTGGCAAATTACTTTCCGGCAATTATAACAAATGCACAAAAGTTATTATCATGCGGTGCACAGCTCAATATTGATTTAATTGTGTCTGAACAAAATCCCGTGAAATTGGGAAAAACGGCGCCAGAACTATGTATTTCACATGCAATCGGTGTGTATCCCAAATTTGAATTTAGTATGATGAAGGATCCAACACTGCACAAATCAATTACGAATTTAAATAATGTAGAAAGTATTATTCTATTTGGCCTTGAGACACATATATGCATCGAACAAACGGCCATCGATTTATTGTACAACGATTATGATGTGCATATTGTTGCCGATTGTACGACATCAAGATCAGCTGAAGATCGATATTTAGCATTTCAACGGCTTCGTCAAATTGGATGTTTTGTAACAACCAGCGAAAATGTCATATTCAAATTGTTGGGTGGAAAAAATCATCCGAAATTTTCCGAAATTCGATCGTTAGTCCGTGATAAATCAGTTGAAAGTGGCCTTGCCGATTTAACAACCGAACAATTTTAATAACACCGACAGATAAAGTATTTGGAACAGAAAAAAAATGTTTTATCATTCACCTCAATTTGGTTAAGGTTATAATCTTATCATTTTTTTTCATGTAATAATTTGGTTGATGCGAAATGAAAAATTGATGAATAAAAATAAAGCGGTTGATTAAAAATCATACGCTTTCATAAAGCGGTGACAAGACATTATTAAAGAAACATGTATATTGGATTTGATTTTTTGTTCTCATAGGAAAGTGGAGTGGGAGCGTTTGAAATTTAATGTGAAAAACAAGAGTCAAAGTCTCAATTGAGGACAGAAAATCGATGATGAATACGTCGTTCGACCATATGGCTTAATCACATTGAGTTATAAATTGTGGAGCAAGCCAGATGCATAAATATGCGAATGATGTATGCAAATGTGGCAGCCGGTTGTATTTCGATTATATTAAGCCGCGCAATACATAGTGGCAGAGAAAGAGAGAGAGAGAGAGAGAGAGAAAGGGAGTGGATTGCACCAATGCCATTTTCACACAGATGTTTCCACTTAGTGTGTTTATGTGTAAGATAATTTTTCTATCGTTCTCACGACTTGGCTGCTTAAAGCGAACTTATTTGATGAATGAGCCATGACGTTAATCAATACATCTACAATTCACACAACAAATCATTTCAAACGTTCCATGAGACGTGTACAATTGCACTTGCCTAAATATTAATCACATTAAGTGCATGCTCCATATATATAAATTACATGTTGATGAAGTGTATTAATGATGACTTGAACAATATGCCTTTGCACAATTCTATGTCAACTAACATATCAAATTGTAATACATTTTGTGTGTGTATATGCATTTGGCTCGCACCACATTGCAATAGTAGCATAGCAGCAGCAGCATCAACACAAACGGCCACTGTGACAACAACACTATAAAATCTGTGTGATGCACACTCTGTGCATATAACTCTCTCTTTCATTAGACACAGTGCGCGTAGATTGGATGCAACACGCGACGTGTTTCCATACAAATTGCATTTAAAATTTCATTTTTCATGTAAGTGGTTCACATCTCTTCCGTTGGTTGAGGGGATGAAATGTTCCGATTTATATGTAAGTGAAAAAAATAAGTGCACACAGAGCGAACGAGAGATGAAAAGATAAGGAGGTGAAGTGAGTGAGTGAGAGAGAAGTAGTTGGACGTAATTATCGATCCAAGTGTTGTTTATCTAACAGAAGCTCTGGATGGATAAAATACAGCCATTACCATAGCCGTCACTTGCGTTTCAATTTGTATGTGTGTGTGTGATTCTTGTTCTAAAAACGGTTTTTTGCGCCATCAGTCTAACAAATGCTCTGCTCTAACAGCGCATTACAATTCGCTTTCTAATGACGCGTAAAAAATTCGATTATTATTATGTTTTTTTTTTTTTAATTATTTATATAATTTTTTTACTAGTACTGTAATGTAATTGATTAATCGTCATGCTATCTTACCTGGCATTTGCACTGCATCGTACGAATAGGCAAGCGATGCGATTTCCCCTTGATGATCGTGTATAAAATGCTTCGAAACATTCTTTTTCACGATCGCTGTATTGCCAATCGGCCCGATCCAGTAATGTCATTGAGAATTTTGTTGAGCTCACTTCATCTGCTTTCAATTCATACGAGCATTCGGGCGGTAGAAATGCCAATTTTGAGGCTATTCGACCCGGACATGGTGGACAGCAAAACAGACAGCATAGCTCACTCAAGCTTAAGCCGTTCATTGCTTTGCGTTTTGGTGGGTTTTCTTCTGTGTTGAGAGCAATTTTGAATGGATTTGTTTGTTTATTTTTTTGATGGGTAGGGTTTTGTGGTTATTGATATTACTCTGACGTGTCTTTCGATGTGTGATGAATAGTTATTGTTTTCTGGTTGAGTTTCAAGCGTCTCACAAATGCAGCAACAATGGAATTTTTTTTGATCAGGATAATGGGTTCCTTATGCTTTCCGTTCAAATGGCAGTATATGATGCTTTTATTTTTTTTTATAACTTAAGATACGCGATGGCAATTACAAAAGACTTTATTTATAAATGAATTTCGTCACAATGTTATCGGTCGATTTAGATTCGACTCAAACAGGATTTGAAGTAATAAATGTTTATCGCTGAAATGAATCGCACACTATTTGCATTTCAGAGTATTTGTTTTGTATTTGAAGATGATGAGCGCACAAAATTGAATTTGAAAACAAAAAGAAAAGAAGCAATCATAAAATATAACCAGGCTTAACACAATGTGTTGATGTGTCGGTTCACGCGCTCCAGAAAAGTTATAATAGATTCATCAAAGGGCGAATTAAAAATCGATATTCGATTTTTCTTTATGTTGTGTTGTGAGTGAGTGTGGTTTTTTCGCTCTCTTTCTCACCACCTCCCCAAAAGATGTTTACAATGTTGCTAACTATAATTTATTTAGTTCATGCTATCCATATGAAATCGATGGTAAGTAAGGCAACAATTCTTCTTCGTATAGCGGCTGCTTATGATTGTTGTTGTTTTAGTTTGATTTATTTTCCCTTTCGATTTTTTACGTTGGCAGTGAGATTGATATTCAGATCCGGATTTGATTTTCTTTTTGAACTATTCGGCGTATATTTCGTTTAAGACCGGGATTCACATAGAATTAAAATTCTATGACTGTGGGATGCGAAGAATAATAGGCAACTTTTACTATTGCTTGTGTCCATAAAGAAAACTGGATATTATTGTTCGTGTGTATTTTGTTCGCTAATGCGTTATGTCAATTTATTGCTTGTATGTGTGTATGTGTGTGTGTACATTTAAATGCGCGCCTATTCACAAGCAAAGTGTTTTTGGCTCGAGCTAATGCCACTGGAATTCAATTTGTCGTTTGATTCACCAGCTCTCTCTCTGTTCGTTTGTTGTTTGTCGTCGTCGGTAATCTGAAAATGAAAATAATCGAAAACGATTAGCATCTGTTGAGAATAGTCAAATGTGTATATATGTATATATTAAAATGTGGTGTGTCTCCTAAAAATAACACTGACTTATCGGTATTTTTCTGCGGAAGTGAGTGGCCGACCGAGAAAATGAAAGAGAGACAGTGTGTGTGTGTGTGTGTGTGTGTGAGAGAGAGGGAGTGAGCAAGAGAGAGATAAACTCAATTCACATTGCTGCTTGAGCTGATGTGGTTTTGTTGTTGTTATTGCTGTATTATCGTGACGGGCACTGCCGGTTGTTATGCGTTTATAATGGGCTCAATATTCGAAAACGTTCCGAACTCTTTGTTACACATTAATTTTTAAAATCCAATTTTATCGCAGCATCAAATTAATACTCCATTGTAATGCGTTCGCAACTCACACACGAAACAAAAAATTGTTTTTGTTTTAGACATTCATTCACTTGGTGAGCATATATGTTTCACATGAATTCAGAATAGGTAAATGCGCACATATTGACTCTGTTTCTGAACAAAATTAATATTTCCAATATCAAACAAATTAATTTTTTAAAACAATAATTCGGTCGGTGTTCGAGTTTTTCTGTCTCTTTTTTCACTTCGACTTTTTGTTTAATTTCATAAATACAACGAACAATAGTTGAAACGTGGTTCTTTTCGTATATATATAGTTGTTGTTGTTGATTGTGCGATTCGATTTAGCTTTTATTTTGAAATATTAAAGAAAAACATGTACTAATAAATGATTTCTTGTCGTTGAATGTGTGACTTTTTTTGGTCAAATATATAGATAAATGTTCAATTTGAAACGAAAAAAATATATATATTAGAGTTTGTTCTATGCACGACACGGTTCGCCTCGACTCTTTTTTTAATGAGTCTTGAAAAGATCCTTGCACTAAATTGTTGAATATTAACTAAAAGTCTAAAGTAATTTGCACGTCGCGTGTATGTATGTTTTGTGTATTTAGCTATTTAATTGACACAATGAGAATGGGAAGAGAAAGAATGTCCATGGGTATTCCAAGCAGAATTTGTGTTGTTGTTGTTGTTGTTGTTGTGTATGAAAACCATCAAAACGTATCTGCCATAACATGCGTGAATGCGAAATTTATAATTTAATTACAAATTTTTTTTGCACAGAACACGGTGTATCCAGAATAATAATAATAAACACGATGCGAATAAACAATGTAACTAGAAACAAAAGTTCTCACATACTAAAATAGGGAGCGTTTACGCGTTCCAACAAAACATATAACACGAAATAAACGAGAAATCGCACAACTATTTCTAAACAATGGCGAAAACAAGAGCGCGACGACGATGACGATGATGATCAACCAGCAGCAATAGCAATAGCAGTAGCAACAGCAAAGACACAAAATTTTATTCCAATGCCGATGGTTACAAACTCAAATGATGAATGCGATGCGAGCGATGAAGAAGAAGAAAAATAGTAACCATGTATCATTTGATGTTGTTGTTGTGGCTTGATTCTATGTTTGGTCGGCTCTTTATTCTTCTTTCTCTCTTTCGATAGATATTCTATTTGGGTGCTTGTATAAGTGTTGAAAGAGAGAAGGAGAGAGTACACTTCTTTGTTTCGTTTTGTTCAGCGCAATTAAGATATACACTTTTCTACTAATGTTTGTTGTTGTCGTCGTTGTTGTTTTAAATTTTTTTTGTTCGTTCTCCTATTCTGTATGTGTGTGTTTTTTCTCTTCTTAAATTGTTGTTATGTATGTAATACAATACCATGGAATACCACAGCCCGAACTTATTACCGGATTTAATTTCACTGAATCATTTTTTTTTGTGTACTTTGTTTTTGTTTTGTAAAATAAATCACACAAAATGCTCACGATTTCATTCACTGAATTGTTGACACTTTGCAATCGATTTGAAATGTTGTGAGGATAACACTTTACCCGCAATTTAAAATTGAAAATACTGCTTTGCTTCAGATTGAAAAGTGCAGTTTTGCAAAAGCCTTTTCTTCTTCTTCGTTATACACACTCTTACTCATACACACCGTCTATGCTATTTGAGTTGTGAACTGTTGAGAGTTTCATTACGATAGACGCCATGACACATAGAATGCAATCTAAATGTCTACACATACATTCAGCCGTCATGAGCATTGACAGACTCAAACAACACACACTCGCCCTAAAACTGTCAAACACATGCATACACAATACACACACGCTCACGTACAGCTCACAGCCGCACCGTTGACAGGCTTTTCAGTTTACTCAACATCAGAAACACAATCTTCCTAACCATTCTGCCGTGCGACAATCAAATCGAATAGATTTATCAATCTGCAGATATTGCACTCAAAACTATGAAATGTGGAGAGAAAAAATGCTTATATTTTTTGAATATTTTTTAATTCGATTTTTTGTTCAATCTTAAAATTGCCGAATGCATAAAAAGAATGAAAAATATCAATCATCTTTTTAAAAAAATTGAACGAACATTTTTCAATAGCTACTCACGACCTCTATTGGTGAATAGATTCAATTTAACAGATATTTTAAACGATTTTCTGTTATTTTTGTATAATGAATCATTTCTTTAAAAATAAACTAAACGCGTTGACAAACTATTCTTGCACGTTTTGTCGGGCTTGGTATTTTAACAAACTATTGATTGATACAAGATTCGGTTTGGTTGAGACACAAGCAAGGCGCCAGTTATCAACCTGAGACCTATTTTTTCAGATTCCAGAGCTTAATCCACACAAACGGTATTTTTTTCTTTTTGGATAATTCGCTCAGGATAATTATTTTGCTTGGGAATGATATTTTTTCCAAGAATTTGTATGAAAATCTGGAAACATCTCGTTTGTACGTTATATCTCAAGTTCAAATCCAACGTTTTTGATTGAAATTGATCAGTTTGTAGCTTTTGATATGCTCTTTTGGAAAAACCGGACCAGAATCGTCGATCAACTTTTTGAAGTGGCTCAAAAAGCCGTAGTTTGTTGTAGTAGAGCTACTCCAAAGGGCCGATCTTGTGGTTCATGGGGATAACACTCATATGTATCCATATCCGCGGATCTACAAATGGTTCTGTATGATGCGACAGATATTTTCTTTTATACCAATGGCCATATATATATCCATACTCGGTGCCATAAACGAAGATATTTGTCACACCGAACAGATCCATTTTTTGAACCGCAGATTCCATTTGACTGTTTAGCGAAATCAAGATATTCCATCATTTTTTCGTATCACAGTGTAGAAAAGAATGTCTTTTACCTTAAAATTCTTCCAAGCTTTAAGTTTAACAGAATATTGCTACTATTTTTTGGTCATAAAGTAAAATATATTTTTAACAATTTTCCATGTAAAATGTTTTACTAAATAAAAAAATTTCAATTGGAATTTCAATTTATAGTTGGAGATTTTGCTAAATAGTGTTCATGACTCTTAAAATTAATGGCGGTGTTAAATGTGTTAATTTACCATATAAAAAATCTATATGATTGAAATGTTCCATTTTATCCACGGCCACCACTGATCGTTTAAGTTCATTTCTTAGAACCGGTATCGCCTAAAAAATGCAGATTGTATGTTTCAAACTCTTTTTCCAGAATTTCCAAAAAATTACCTCTGATACCACCAATTTATCATTAGTTCCATAGACAATGTGTAACTTTGTTTTTATGTTTTTCAAATTATACTCTGGCGGTTTTGACATTCCATACAGAGCCACATTTTTGGAATGGCCAAAATCATACTTTTGAAATCGTTCTGAAATATATTTGCTCCAATATAATTTCAATAATAATCGAATATAATGATAACGCATTAAGTCACAATTACTTTTAGACACCTAAGGATTCAACACGCAAATCCAATACAAAAAAATAGATTGGAAAAATCTTTGATGCTTTGAATAGTAAAGTTCGTATGAGTGGAAAATGCATCCCAAATTTTTGGTTTTGTTTTAATCTCCATTGAATTATGTATTACACAATTTTAACTGGATAAACAAGCTTCACATACCATGTCCATCCCATCGACATATGTATTTTTTTATATATAAACTAAATTACCATCTATAAATAAGACTGCATACTTACTACTATTTAAGAGTTGCCCATAGTGAACAAATTGTCTATAACTTGCTCCGTTGGGATTAATAGTTAAAGCATCCATCCATATATCCTGTTAAGAAAATGAAGAAAAAAACATTCAATTTTCTTCTAATCCGCATTCAATGTAATATTTTACATCATAATAGCTGCCCGGCGCACTTTCACCCATTACAAATTCGAGATAAAATTTACACATTTCATCAATATTCGAAGATGAACAAAATTTTGCCATCAATTTTGATAGTTTTGAAAAATCCGCATAACTGAACCATTCAACTAAATCAAGTTTTTCAACTATTGCCTACTCAAAATAGGTTAATTTAAGGTTTTATTGGAAATATTATAATATATTTTTTGAACAAACCAACAATGCATTCATGACATTCCCCGAAGGAAACATCAGTGATCTTAGCGATGACGAGTGCTTCATTATAACTGCACCGGCTAACAAGTGTACCGATCTGAATTTTTTATTGTATTCAGGACGTTCGCACAATAAAACAGTAACTGCTGTGCCACCTAATCATCATAATCACCAATAATAATATAATAATAATGTAATATACACATAATATATAATAGTTCACCTTGCGAGTGCCCAACGTAAGTTAATTGATGTTCTTTAGTTTGGTTTAACACAAAATCAATCATAGCCGGAAGATCATATACCCCAATCTCATGCCAACTGAACATCCAAAACTCTGATTGATCAGGATCAAGCGTGATGTGTTTACGTGAGAATGTGCTACCCCTTGCATTCCCTATTCAAAGAGAATGACAAACGATGTAAATTATTGTATGGGTTCGCGGAAAAATGAAATGCATTTGAAATACACACCTAACCAAACGTCAAATCCTCGCTGTGCAAAATAATATGCTATAAAATCGAATATCAAATCAATAGATTAAAATCAATATTACCTATTCAAAAAATCACCAATTCATGCGAAGGAACTTGTATTTTGGATATAATCTCCTCTGAAATTCAACTTACCCATTGAAATATTTGGATAAATTACATAATCTCGAGAGCAAGCAGCTAATCCATGCATTAAAAACATTGTCTTATTTTTGAATGTTTCGATTTTTGGTGGGACGAGGTGATAAAGTCCCAAAATGTACCCATCTTCAGTTGTTACGTTATGTCGCTCTATCTCAACACCCGCCTTTTGCACTCTCTGAATCTTAGAATGCGTAGATTAAAACGATTTTTTAGTTGTCCCTTTAAAAAAACTTACCATACCATCCATTTTTGAAAAAGGAAAATACTGAACAAATAAGACGAAAATTGCACGAATTTTCATATTTCAATGAAATAATGCAATATTTTGTGATATCAATTTGATATATTTATTTATATTTACTACGAATATTGAAGGAATTGATCGAAGTTTTCGGCTTATTTGTGCAGCTGACAATAGAGAACTATGCAAAACAACTAATTTTAAGTCAATGTTATCCCTCTGGATGGTATTGTTCAGAATATTTTTCGCTATGTTTGATCATATAGTTTTTTTAATCAAAACCATCGATGATCATTCAGGTCTAGTGCTCACCATTATATTATTAAATTTTCTTTGCACAAAATATTGTCTGGTAATAAGTGGATCAAAAGTGGCTGGGTCAAAAGATCAATACGCCGATATGAATGGTTCAAAGCTTAAGAGTATTTCTGTATCTTTCCAATTAGAATTTTTTCGACTCCCACATCTATCAGATATACCCAATAAATGCCATTTGAATAACGAGAAGATTTATCTCCAAATTTATTCACATAATTCGTAATTGTGTGGATGAAACCGTACAATGGAAATGACAACAATTTATTAAATTAGTGCCATTAAACATTCTAAAACCATTTAGATTAAATTTTAACGTGAAGAAGATAAGAAAAATACTGAATTTGAAAAAAAAAGTTAATTTGATGATTGAGAAACTGAGGCAATTTCGATCCAACTCATTTAGAGGCAACAATTGTCACACATGAAGTAGTTGTTTATGAAATCTGAAAGTATATTCCGGTGTGTTCAATTGCTTTTGATATCACAAATGTTGTTTTTTGCCACCTCAACGTGTTCGCTTAATTTAACATTTTACCAGTGATGGTTTTTTGCTGTCTGAATAGCGCTAGATATTCGCAGCGTATGTCCAGCATTGCTGCCCAGATGCTGATTCGATGCGTTCACCGCACGCCACTGTGTGGTACAAAAAAGTGTGTTCCGCATGCGGCATACACCATCACTGCATTTTACAGACGTTATTGAAGGATGAAAATGTGCATTATATTATATTATTAAATTCGCTTAATAATGATTTCATTGTTGTTGTTTTTCAAATTCGGACACTTTTTTCTTGTTTTGTTTACGAAAACCCAATATTTTGAAATGTTGAAATATATGGTATTCATATACAATTTATTTACGATCTATTAATGAATTTAAAAAAACTACCTTCATATGATATGTATTGGTTCATATTCGTTCATTGATCATAAGTATTTATTATAAAACGCAAATTCCAATTTAATATTCTGATTCATATCCATTTAAATTCATGCTATCACATTTTCTATCGAAACAACAACAATCGGTTGAACAATCTCGTGAAAGCTTGAGTTGTGACAAGAAATTTGCTGGCTTCGTTTCGTGTGCCCCAAGTTGCATATGCCTTTTGTACTAATTATAGTCGCATTCATTGAAAACTTGAAAATGGCATTAGCGTTTATAAAGATCGTATAAAATAAAAAATATGTTCATTTGAGAATACAAATGTATGTCAGGTCGGAACATTTCCCCTCCTAAATTTAAAAATTAGTTAGTTTTACCTTGGCAAATTACCAAGAAATCAGATGAACTACTCAAAAAGTACCAAAATCACATCAAATTAATTCCAACAATATAAGAGTGTACGAAATGAAAATGTGAAACTAATCTAATTATTTTTTCATACTTTTATAGTAATTGTATTCTACAGAAATATCTGAAAAAATAATTGCCTTTATAGTCTTATCAAAAAATTATAGCGGAATATCTCATCCAAAATCCCGTTGATATTAGCGTGCTTCTGCCTTAATTCAATGGATTCACGCATATTCATTGATATGCGATATTTTAATTTAATCACACAGACTAATTCGAAAGCTTTTGCTTTTAATTTTTTAATTAAATTTCTCTTCAAACAAATTTTCACTAATAATTGCATTCAAAATAATTTATTAAACACAGAATATTTTTTTTTACACGATATTTTAATTTAATGGATCTAATATTTTTAATTACTACTTGTTCTAAAGTTCAGAGCATTACGTTTGTGTATAAATGTGTAAAAGACACTTTTACGCTCGTTTTTTGTGAAATGATAATTTGTAGCTGAAAACAAAAGGTCTACTGCTCTCTCCTGAAAATTTGTGTAGGGGGAATCAAGAGGTCTCTTGAGTCATTTTCATTTTTAGCGATATCTTTGAATAAAAAAAATCGTGACACATTTTGATTTAAAATAATTGTTTTAAATTATCAAATGCCACTTTTTATCTATTGGTGACATAATATTAAATTTTACTAAATAATAATTATTTTAGTCATTTTATCGATTTTGGACGTGTATAAAAGTTTCTTTTATGATCAAATGACTTAAATTCATAGATAAATATATTTGTACATCAATGTTCAAACTTTTCTTTTAAATAGTAAACAACGAGGCAACTTGAAAACAAATTAAAATTAAATTGATAACAATTTGATATTCATGAATATTTTCAAATACTGAAGTTCACAGATTATAGAATCGCAGCCAACAACATTTTCGGCTGCGAAGTATTTATACTATGACTCAGGGTTCTCAAAATGGGATTTTAATTCAAAATCACAAATCAAGTAAATTGATTTGATTTGACTTCTTTTATTTGAAAAATTTCAAATCAAATCATTGACTTGTTGATTTTCAAATCCTCAAATCTGATAATCCTGCTGTGATTTGTGTCCAACAATTTGATAAGTTCGCATGTTTTATAAATTACAATTCAATTATAGACTCATCTGCGTCGTTGTTTAATAGAACTGTGATACAATGAAAAAAATAAAAACCAATAAGTGGTATAAAAGATCTTCATTCGGTTTCAGTAAGCTAATGGACATGGTCCAAGTTTGAGTGCGAAAAATTAAAAAAATCTCCGCAACTCATTAGTTAGAAATGTTCGTCTCTTTTATTGTGCTACTCGTTAAAAATGAAACATTTAATTCTCTTTATCGATTTTTTTGTTCAGTGGTAAGTATCTGAAGTGATTTTTACTACTAATATTTTAAAAAACAACTATGAAACACAAAAACTGTTTAAAATATGAATTAAGTATTTCTTAAAAATATTAAGAAATTACCGGTGATTTTAAGAATACAATAATTCAATAATTTTCATTTCACTTTATAGTTCTTTTGGTGAATACTATGTGATGAATGGTAAAGTCGAAAGAGTAGACTATGCAATAAATCCCAGATTTCCAGATGTTATGTTGCTTTCAAAGATGATAGCAGTCGTTATATTATCATGCCAGCTCAAGTATCGAATTATGTAAGTTCGCTGAAAGATGCAAGGTGTTGGAATATCTAGTGTGGGCACGATGAGATAATGGATGTAGCATTTGGTAACAGTACCGCAAAATGGCGAACGGCTATAAATATCTATTGAGCTATCATCTTTTTAATTTAAATTATTGCCAAATAAAATTTGTAATAATAGAATTTCTAAATAAAAAACCTTAGCTCCTTCATTATATAGCTATTGATTTAGCTAAAATTTTGCCAGTGATGTTTTTTCGATTTAAAACTTGTCGATGACAAATGTGTAGTTGTTTTTAAAAAAAAAAAAAAAAAAAAAAGTTTGACAAATTTGCTAGTAAGAGTCGATTCAAGGCGAATACGAAAGATGTTTATATTTTTGGTGTAATGATATGATAAAGTCCAAAAATATTTACGTCTCCATTTGTAACCTTAGGTCGCTCTATCTCAACACCTGCTTTTTGCACTTTCGAAATCTTATACATATATGTATTGTATATTTTTTTAAGTAATCTAAAAAACAACTTACCATCCATTTGTAAAAAAGGAAAATACTGAATAAATAAAATAAACGTGTAGCTGACATTGAAATTCCCCTGCTCTGGCTTATGACGATTTGTGTAAGAGGGAGCAAGAGGTGATTTTTCTTGAGTCATTTTCATTTTCAGGGATACCTGTTTTTTTTTTTAATTGTATCTATTAATCAAAAATAACAATACCTCTCTACTAAAGGAATCCCATGATATCTATAAATATTTCAACGAGTATTATGTGCATTTATTCAATTAAAATGTGTACATGATAAATGATTTCCTTCATTTCCACGAATTTGAATCCATTATTTCAACAAAGTAACCAGTTCTTGGTCTATTTCATAGAAAATATTGTATCTTAGAGAGTTTGTATAGAGAGTACATTGTGTACATAATATTGACGGTAAAATATGAATCAATTCAGAGAATATTTCGAAAAGCTAATGGTCTGAGTAGTGTTCAGGATTATTGGTCAGACTGAAAAACACGTTCTTAATGGATAAATTTAATAATAATTAAAGCAATGATATTTGAGCATTGCTTGTATATACACACTGCGTATATGAGTCAATTCAATTGACGCAAGTACATTTTGACAGTATTGTGAGAAAGTTTACAGTGCAGGCAAATTACGTTTCAGTGTTTATGAAGCCGAGTGACCACTTAACGATGAACGGACCAAGTGTCTCGCTTTGAATGTGCTGTAAACTTCATAGTCCTTGATTTTCTTATTGAATAATACCAAGAAAACTTTCCGTTTATCCAATACAATTCCGAAATGTTGAAGTATATGTGTACCAATTTATCCATTATATTGTCAAGATTACAAGTATTCTTCGTGCGTGCAACTCAAGTGATTCAGTACATTGATATACATCAAGCCAAGCAATTTGAAAGCAAAACATGTAAACATGCTGAATAAATGGTTACAAGGAGCAAATCACAATATGAATCATTAAGTCGAATCGTGTATGAATTGTGCCACAATTATTGTGGTGTGAATTGGTTGATAAATGGTGTGCAATGATTCATTCGTTGAAATGAATCACCCCAATTTGTAATGCAATGTTAAATTAGCGCTATTTGATCGATATTTTTCTGTAAAGTCGTTGAAATTAAAGCGCGTCCATTTATATTCGTTGAAATCATTGTCGTAATTCACTTTATGATGCAGCCCCTGGCTGAAGTGCTCTTATATTGCGAGATCAAAATGCACATGGTCAGAAAGAATGAAAGTTGCTTCAGTTGGATACTTATCCTGTGTTGTTTCAGCAAGCAGCCGCCATGGAGTACACATTGTCATGTTCTCATTAAAAATCATCATGTTCTTTTTCTTATTTTTTTTTTATTTTTTGTTAGTTGTTTTTATTTCGTTAAACTTTTATTTAGGACAAATTGTACGATTAGGTCGAGTTTGTAGACTTGTTCTCGACAAATGTTACTATTTTTCTTTGGTTTTGCGAGATGTTATTCTCATACATCGTGTGTGTGTGTGTTTTTTTTTTAATTTTTTTGTGTGTTTGTGTTTGTTTGTTATGTTACGTAGCTTCAGAAGAAAATATCTTTCAAAAGCGATCTGAAGTGCACCATTTTAAAATGTCGGCCGAGCAAAAGTGGTTAAGCGAGAGAGATATTAAGGATCCTTCAGGAGGAACGGGGAATCGACCAAATCACATTTAGTCGTTGAAATGTAAGTGTGGACAGATTTGGTATAATATAGGAGTCTAATGATGGTGTTTTTTTCGAGTGGGAAAATATGTAACTTCAAAACAACTTTGTTGTTCATTTAAAGTGGTTTTTGTGGTCGAAAATGCTTGAAAGTTGTTGTTGTTTTTTTACTTTCGTTTTCACTTCAAAATGATGCACATTTCAGATTGCAATTGGTTGCGTTGCTGCAACACTTTTAACATAAATGCTTTTGATAAATACAATTAAGTCCTAATCAATAAAGTTATTGTTTTCTTATCCATAACTTTGGTTCGCATCTGCTGTTTCTTAAAATGTAATATTACTTAAAGTGTTAAATTGTAATTATGAATAATCATGAAATTTAGCAGCTGTCCGATATTGACGATATTGGTAGACGACACACATTCACATCCCGCCACCGCGCGCACACACCCTCAAGATGTGATATTCGTGTGCTCTTGGTTTTGCGGGTGCGGTGGCGATGATGATGCGAACACGCGATGAGCGAAACAAATGAACGAATCAGCAAAGCGAGCATTGGCATGCGATGCCGTCATTTCGTATCAGCTGATAAACTTGATGTGTATACCTTTTTTGTAATGAAAATTTGATAATTGTGCCATTTTTATGAGATTACGCTAATAAAATTTTATGTCTCAACTTAAGTCAAACAGTTTTTCTTTCCCTCCCTAGTTCTGGTTAGAGTGTAGTTGTGTGTGTCTGTGTTTTTTTTTCTATTTGTTGTTCCCGCCACATCCATTTTTTTCTTAACTTTCTTTCATTCTTTAGCAATAGCAATTACTTGAAATATGCTGCGATTTTATATCCATCTTCGTTATCTCTCCGAATAACAAACAAAATCCAAAAAAAAAAAAAAATCGCGATAAAAACTTGTTGATATATTTTGATGTACGACGATGAAATTTGAGTTAATAGCGTGTGAAATGCGGGGGCAAATTTTTATTATGATACGGTCATTATATTGACCGGAAAAAAGTAACAATGATGACGATTCCATTTTGTACGAATCGCGAACATTTTCTGTGGCCAAAAAGTCGGTAGTATTCGAACAGTAAATGAACAGTAAATTAATAAATAGTCGGTTTATATTTCTTTGTTTGATCCGTATGCGTTTATCAAAATGAAGACATATATGGAGAAATTGTGAATTTGAGCATTTGAACACAATTTCACATCATGAATGTTAAATGTAATCTTAACTTAAATTTTTCCTCCCATAAATTACCGACAACACACTTTTTTTTTATTCATTTTGTTTTTTTTTGGCTGAATTTACTTTCTCAGAAGTTGAAATTTCATTCATACAATTTCCAAACAAGAAATGTTGAGAAATTTAAGTTTTCCAAAGTGCATGTGTTTATTTTTTTTTGCTGTCGCCATAAATTGTTTAAGTTATTCGATTGTGGTAATATTCGCAAATGTATGAAAAGTTGTTTTTTTTTTGCATAAAAAAGAACTAAATTAATTAATTTTCGGTATAATGTTAGAGAAAAAAAACGAGGTTGTTGTACAAGTGCGCATTATCTTGAACCACTTAATGTGTATTGAAGTTTTAGATTGTGAATTATATCTCTGTGTTTAATTAAATCGTTTGAATTTCTGCACAATACACACTACACATATGTGAGTTTTTCATTTTGTCATTTTAAAATTAATTTAGCCAAAAAAATATAGTTTATATATATATATGTATGTAAAAACTGATGTGCATTCAACGTATGCAGAAAACATTAGCACTGACATAAGCCAAATGGTCGTTAGTAATTGCATTTTGTGTCTGCTCGAATACACATACATCCAAAAAATCATTTCGACTCGAGACAGAAAGGAATGACCGGTATTTTTATGAATGTGAAAACTAAAAAGCATGAGTATAGCTTTGTTCATTAAGATCTGCTCGTGTTGTTGTGTGAAACTGTGAAAAACCTCATTGAAAATATATTGCCATAACTTTTTTGTGATTTTCAAAAGCTGTCGAGCTGGTCAAAAGTTTGTCAAAAATCTTTATGTTGTGCTCCAGGTAAATATTTGTGTGAGGTGATGGATGGGGAAGTTTCTTTCATATAAGAATAGTTTTTCGTTTAAGGTGTCGAAGAATCTTGTGCAGACGACAAAAAAAAACTATCAATTTAAAAGCGACCATTCGAGCTTAAATCATAAAATACAACATCTGTGTGAATCTTAGCTAATTCTTTGTTTCAATGGCGACTAGTGAAAAGTTATCTTCTTCTTCTTTTTTTGTTGCTTTGTTTTGTAAATATCGATTAAAGATAGCCGACGTCAATAATTTCTCTCTTCAAATTCTTGGGATTGTCTATGCTTATACGCTTCGACTATATACCGTTTTTTTTCCTTATTCCGTTTTGGTAGCAAATACCAAAATGCATATCTCGCACACATACGAACGTTGAAATGAAAATTTTTTCTATACCGGCATGTTTAAATCCACTAGACAAGCATTAACGTTTGAGTATTTTCATTCAATCTTAATTTTATACAGAATATCTTTCTTCTCTCATCATCCCGCGAACAAAAAGTGTCTACTTTTTTTGTTGATTTCTTCTTCCTTTTTTTTTAAATATATGATTGGTGTTTGGCTACATAGAAATCAAAAAGTTAAACACAAAATTATAGTAGTTGATATAATTTTTTAGTGGAATCCCGGTTGAATTTATGTGATTACGCTCGGATGCTTGAGCGCAAACAGGAAGAATAAAATTGGTTAAGTGATGCTTTCGTCGCCGTCAATGTCTGTGTGTTTGTTTTTTTTTTTCATTTTAAGTTTTTTTTTTCTCAAGCTTTTAAATTTCTCATTTAGTTTCAAATTTTATTTCGATACAAATACTTAATGTATGCATGTGTGTGTAATGTGTTTGTGTTGCGATGAGGTAAGCATATGTGGTTGATTTAAAACCATTTCTTCTTTTGGGGGAGGAGGCATTAAACAATACAAGCAGATATAATTTTACTCTCACGTAACCGATATACATTTATACTACTAATATGTGGGTTGAGTGTTTGTATCGAAATAAATATGTACCACCGTCGACATTGTTCACTGTGTACACCGAGACAAAAAGATTGAGACCGAGAGATAGAGAAAGTGGATGGTGTGTATTTGTATTTCAATGTTATATGTATGTGTGTGTGTGTCCATTTAACTTTTTTTTTCGCAAATTTATACAACTCTAAGATTTATGAAAATTAGTTAAATGGATCATAAGCAAAGCGCTATACTCAAAACGCATATGAAAATGGATAATTTTTTGGTCAACGAGTTGACTATTACTGATGAACTGCTGTGACTATCTTTGTCGAATACGCCGGCAGTCTTGGCAACGGCTGGCTGTGCAGATGGTTCCATTTCCAAATCTATAGAAGGAGAAGAAAAGTTTGTATAAAAGAGAGAAGAAAAACAAAAACAAAAAAATTAAACGAGAATGAAAAAGAGACACAATTCAATTTGGTCTCAGTCAATTATTCAAAATGAATGTTTTTCAAGTTGAAAAAGTGCCATCGAAAAAGCATACTAAACTATATTGCAACTAACAAGTTCAGCACATCAAAACTGTCGTCGAACATTGACCAAAGAATTATATCTGACATCGAAGGACTTTTACCCAAACCAAAAATGTGATTAACATCTAAATGTCATAAACTTAAGAGAAAAAAAAATAAGCTTGCGTTCAAATGGTTTTGCACCAACATACCAGACACTCGAGAAAAACTTTCCACACAACAAACATTTGAATGAGAAACAGAGATAGAGAGATTAAACGAATGAAAAAAAAATATATGTGCAAACCTTTCTGCTTAATAAATGAAATGGAATAAAAAAATAAACGACAGGAAATTTACGTTTTTCCAGATAGCAATCCCTGGATAGCAATAAGAAGTTCCTTTTTGACCGAAACACTAATTTCATATTAAATCCATTATAAACGTATAAAATGCATTTTCCACTCACATTTAATACATTTACATTGCATAGAATAAGACATATAAAGTTATTCATCCACAAACCAAATACAACCCGAGGCCAAATGACATCCTCAGATATTTAGAACTTGATGAGAAAACAAAGGAATCTTCTTGAGAGAAAAAAAAATTGTCATTTTCTAATTCAATGAATGAAATCATACTGCCGTAAAATGTACTTTTTATGGTAAACAAATCAATAAGACCGTATAATATAAATGGTGTTAATAATTTGAATCTCATATGTTTATTCGTTGGAAAAAAGCGTCATTTAAATTTGTTAATCGTTCACTTGAACAGAAATTGAAACGGTTTCATTTTCGTAACGACATTTACTAGCCCCATTGAGGGTTGTTGATTTCTCGATTGTCGATGTTATTCTGAGTATGTCGAAATGAAAGGAAAGAAAGCACTGAAATAGCATACGGAAAATACGATTTTTGCTCATTGCAATGCATGCTTTGAATCGTTGGTAATTTTCTGTTTTTTGGGGTATAGAGATTGTCGATGTAGCTGAATTGTAGTTGTTGCGTTGGTAATAGTTATTATGCCATTGAGTATATTTTTCATTTCTTTCTACCCCGGCGTCTGAGTTTTAAATTTCGATATTCTTTTTCTTGCATATATTTATTCGAAATGATATAGTCTCATTCCGATTTTGTGTTGGCAAATAAAGTAATCCTTACCTTCTGCTCGTGTTGAAAAATGAAAAGTGCTCGAAAGTTTGTTCCATCCATGATCGTTTCGTGCTTGTACTCGTGCCTCAAAATTGCTAGATGGTGCTAGACTTTTAATTAGGTATGACATTCTGTGACGAGAATTGTGGTTATTTGTCATGTGTTGATACGGATGATTCTGTTGATTATTATACTGATGCATTTGCGGAATAACAATATTTTCCCATTCGGCGTGACGCTCGTATACGCCATGAAATTGTGACGTTGATAGAAAATTATTGTGATTGTTCGGCTGAAAAAGAACGAATGAAAACAATGAGTGTGTGTGTGTACGAGAGAGAGAGAGTTAAAAAATAGAGAAATGACACGCACATACACACAAATATAGTTGAAAGCATTGAGAAAGAGAAGAAAAAAGACACGAGAATCATCCTCCGTAGATAAACAAATTTACAGTTTACCCGGAAGTTGAAAATGTGATAGACATACAAGAGTAGGATAGATGTACGGTCCGTTGTTCGTTTCAGTTTTGGGCCGTACAGTACTGAAGAAAATGAGCCACAGGCAAATTGAATACATACGGATATATTCATCTTGTGTGTCCAATTTTTTTTGGTTTTTGTCTGCATGGTGTCACTGTTTTTCACGCTTTTTCATTTGCGTCGTTTGTTTTCCGACTTTTTGTCTTAATTTGTGTTCATTATGCAAAAATTAGTAAATGGAATCAAAAACTGTTGGTATATGAAACTGAATTGAAAAAGGGTGTTTTGGATAATTGAAAGCACACAAAATGCAAAAACGACAAACATTGAAATGAATAGGAGAAGAAGAAAGAATCGCAGAGCTAGAGATGGAGAGAAATGTGGTCAAATAAAAGTTATTTGTTGTTTACATGGAAATTTATTTTTATTTATCGCATGTCGCACCATTTGTTGATTTCAATGTGGAAAAACCGTTGTGGTTGTTGTTATCGTTGTCGGCGACAACAACGACTGGTACATTTGAAAATAGTTCTAAACAAAAGCAACAATGGAAGCTTGTTAGCAAAATAGTGGAGACCGAAGGATTGCCATAAAACTACCATAGTAATATAGAATGTGTGTGTATATGAACGAGTGATAGATCAGTAGACAGTATCGAATATAGTGTTAGAATTGAATAAAAACCATTTTAGATACATACGAATTTTTCATAGTGAATGACATCGTTGTTGCTGGTTGGATTCACGTTACCATTGCTGGATGCTTGCTTGCGGTAGAATAGCCGATACTCGAGAATTGGTGAAAAGCTTTGTACCACCCACGAGATATTGTATTGATCACGGTGATTGCTAAGTGTAGGCTGCAAAATTTAATGAAACATTCAGAGGGCATTCGAGAGATACATGAAACAGATGCGATTTTATTTAAATTTTTTCTATTTGTCTTCGAATTCAAGTGGTTTGAAGTCGAGTAGCACAATAAAATTGTTCAATATTACTAACCGAATCAAATGTGCAAACCGATGGAATGCCACTGAGTTGAAGTGATGCACGATCCTTACCAAGGCTATTTGATGCCTGACAACTAGTAAAAAAAAGAACAGATTTAAAAATATGTTTACGAATTATTAGAGGCGCGTCAGTATACTCACGTGTAGTTTCCGAAATCATTGTAAGTGACATTGCGAATGGTTAGTGTGTGTCGATTTCCGCGACTCTGTAAAATTAACAATCAAATTTGATCATTTGCATGGAATTTAATTCAAAAAGACTATACGATAGTATATATATATGCGATATGGTTGTTCACGCAAAATTCAGGATTTTACACAACAATTCCCATACCACACACACATACACAGTTTGACAATATGACTCTTGGTTAAGTGTTGAATTGTCGACGATTTGGCTGGAATATTTTAGCAAAAAAAAAATGGAATGTGTGCACCGTTTGAATGCACACGTATTGACAATTTTACCATTGAATGATGTCTGTTATCAACATTGCATGTACCTGTTGTGATAGTTGTTCGGTAGTTCCAATTTGCGTTGTTTCCTTATACCAAATCACATGAGCTTGTGGTTCCGCGTGCACAACACAAATCAATTGTGCCTCATGGCCAACGCCCGTATGCACAAATGGACGTTCGACTTCAATTTCCGGTGCATCTATAAATAATAGGATAAGAAATTAAATCTCTCATCGCATCAAATCTATCATACTTCCGACATTTTATTTCGAGGTTGCCACGCATCCCTAAACATGCATGCCATGCCATAATCAATTGATTCGATACAATTTGATTTTTGCTCTTAAAACATAGATATTATACAGAGCACATGCCATGTTCATCTCAATATCCCCTCTTCCTTCATATAGCCCAACTCACCGAATAATTTACACGCATTGCATGCGGACAAAATGTTTTATCATTTTATGAGCTTTTGAATTTCATTAATGAACATCGATGGCAGACATTTTATCAGTGCATTTAAAACCATAATTGGAGCGCACTTTCTACTAGATGTGTACCATATTTTTCCCATACAAACATGCATCACATCGCATCACTGCCACCACTCTCGACTCGGTGAGTGTTAAATCTATGGAAATTATGTCACATGAGGTTAAGTGTGAGATAATCACATGCAAATCCCAAAGAATGGGCATGTCACACATAGATAATATATTACAATGTATTTGTTCTATGTTACGACCCATGTTGTTTTCTATTAAATGAATTGTTTTCATCATTAACACATTGCACTTTCTAAAATTTTCGTTCGTTTATGGTTAAATTTGGATTTTTGCCGGCACTCACATGCACACTTCGTAGGGCTAAACTATTTTTAGGAGTTTATTCCATAATTACATGGTATTTTTGTCATTCACAATCAATCACTCATACCATACATTCTTTTTCGATGACAAAGTGTCACAATGTTGTAATCCACTATTTTTCGAATGACAATAAAATGTATCGTGGGAAAGTTTATCTGCTACATTATTTGCATCGATATCTCTTTTTTTTCGTCTGTTTTCAATTTTTATTCTATTTTCGAGCAGGAAATAATTTTTGAACAAACATTTGCTTTACACTGTCAATCATTTATAACAGACATTGTCAATAAAGTCGATGAAAAATATTTTATTACAAAAACCACAAAAATGTGCAATATTATTTTATGGTTTGAAAAATTTCGTGAGAAAATGCTCATATGCAACTTCACTACTTATGATATAATAATATTTTAAAACATAAGAAATTCATTTCAAAATTTCGGGTGAATGAATCTTAAAAATGATTTCTTTTCAAATAATTTCGTGATATTGATTGTATTAGGGATGTTCGATTTCACTTCTCTTTGGGAAATGTTTCCTTCAATGCCATAGTATTTAAAATTCAATGACATAATTTGAAAATTTTCTGAATTTAATTATTACATAGTTTTTGAGTGAAAAATCCACAAAATTATGGCATCGAAATTACAATATTATGGCATTAAAGGAAACATTTCCCAAAGAGAACTGAAATCCTTCAGCCCTACATTGTTTGGATAATCTAACTGTCATATCAAATTTGAAAATACAATGGCTATCAATAAATAAAGTTCAATTTTACAGCATTTTTATAGAATTTTATTTATCTCATCAAAATTGAATTGGATGTCTAAAATCGTATTTCTAATATATACTCACATAAAACGTTGACAAAAATTTCACGTGAATCGGGTTGGCCAACGCGATTATCAGCAGTGCATCGATAGTGTCCGACACTATTCAAATTATATAATATAGACAAATTAATTTGAATGTGAAAAAAAACGATCCCAATTTTTTAATTGACTTACGTGTGACGATCAGCATGCATCATTTCCAAAATGCTGCTTGTAACATTCTCTTCTCCATTTGGCATGACATTATTCTGTAAAAATGGAAACAATAACATGCTCAAAAAAAATCGAATGAAATGCATGAAATAAATTTCCGGTTGGAAAATGGTTGTTGTCATGGTGATGAGCAAGAAACTTCAAGTATCTAATATTGCAAACAATAGAAAATCAAATGCTGCTAGTGATTTTTTTCCATGATTGAAATGTGGCAAATGTTTTGCAATTATTTTAATTGGGTACACACATTGTATACGATGCTATTTACCTTTTCGAAGTTTGGTCAATTGGAAAATCAATGCACGAAACAGAGCCGAGATACGAGTATTATGTGAGAACGGACATCTTCTCATTTACCCGAACAGAGCACTACGATTGTGTACAAAGCTTTTCTGGCATTTCAAATTTCAGGTGCTTAGAATTGGGTGAAGAAAATTACATTTCGCAGAACAAAATTACCACATCAAAGCCAATATAAATAATGAAGCGAATCAGAAAATTAGCGGTGACAGTCATTGTTTGATTGCCGAGCAGAGAGCGTCTATATGCAAAACTCAATATGCACACCAGCCTCAAGTCACAACAATAGACATTACCACCACCACATTCCATCTACTCTGTATCTGTCTCTTTCACTCGCCAAACATTGAAACAGAGGAAGCAAATAATAACAATATGTACACCGTTATTTTTATGTATGAAAATTTATTCTGATTATATATGCAACGAACACTCGATCACTGTTCATTGTTTTCTTTCTCATTCGTTCGCCTTTCCTTATAAAACACATTAATGCACACAGGCACACACGAATATGTGTTTCGCTTTTCATCTGTAGGCTTTTGTGGTGCGCTCGATTGCGTTGAGCAATGGGGTTTGGTTGTTGTCATTATCGTCACCATCGCGGAATGTCGTAGCGAAATGTAAGCCGTCTATCCTACTAGACGGCAACGAATAAGAAGACGAAAAAGTGGTAGCTGAAGGAACGAACAAAAAAAAAATTGTTCCATTTCTGCCATTTGAATCCATGTGTATTTGGATATGCATACATCAATACAGAAAGCGCTTATCTATTATGAATGGGTATTAAAAAATAGACAAGCGAACAGTAAACAGGAAGGAAATTTGAAGAAAAAAAGGGATTCCAGCGAAAAAAAAGGCATGGAGTGGAACAGTCAAACGGAACAGATTAAAACAATAAAAAAAAGGAGTCAGAAGAATAGAAAAAATGCGCGCGCGCACACATACACCTGAACAAATCGAACAAGCAAACAACCAAGCAGAACGAACGAATGTAAAATTCAAGAGAAAATTGTTGAAATGTATTTTGCCGGTAGTATTTGATTCGTTTCCTTAAACGTCGTCGATATGTGAGCGCCTCGTTTGCTATATATAACAACATGACTCGATAAAAATTAATGAACGAATACACCTTTCGAATAGATGGAATGGGAAATGATTGCCACCCCATAACAACAACAACCACATCGTCGGCGACGAGCACGACAACGATGATGACGACTGACAAATGAATGTATGCCAAATAAATACACAAAGATTTGTAAGTTTAATATTCAAATATGTGGCGCAACATCGACCTCAATTTCAAAATCTTTATTTCAATCTGAACGTGTTTCTATCGCTTGGTTCCGCCCTTTCAAAAAGGTGACCGAACATTTCGAACAAAACAATAAGAAAGTAAAACCATCAACAAACCTTTCGAGTCCAATAGATTTTCGCCGGGGGATTCGTCGATGGGTGGGCCCTGCATTCACTTTTTTTGGTGAAAAAAACAAAGAGTTGATTTTTTTTTGTCGCCTTCAAAGAGTCAAACAAAATGAGTAAAATTACACTTACAGTTTAATTGATGCACCTTTTGATACCTCAACCCGAGCAGATGGTGCGAGATAATCGATTTTTGGTGGTACTGTAACAAAAATTGACGCTACATTTCACACAATTGCTCTTTATATATAGAGAGATATTTGCAAATTCATATGTTTGTGTCAGGTCGCAAAATTGTGCGCGTAACCAAACAACGGTGAGTTTAATGTCTCTCTGTGTGTGCGAATGGAAAGTGAACTTACCCAAAACCTCTAAGCTGTGAACGATTTCCTTGGGAACAATTGATCCAATTTGGCAGGCATATTCACCGTAGTCAGAATTGCGAACATTTTGAATTTCCAAATTGTAGCTATTCGAATGTGAACGGGCCGATGTATCAATGATCCCTTGCGGTGGCATCAACCGTATACGCTGTAATATGATGATGAAAAAGGACAGGAGCGAAGAAAAAAAAAACCACCGAAAATAATAAAATTTTATTAGTGTACAAATTTTCACTCTCAAAACATAAATGAAAATGAAATTTTTGCGAAATTAAATCAATGACGGAAAGACGAAGAAGAAAAAAAATATATACCGAGAGAGAGAGAGAGAAAGCACAGAAAACTATAAATCTTACCGGATTACTGGTCACCTTTACATCGCCAGCCGTTAAAACAGCAATACCATGCTTCCAAGCAAGCACATGCCCTGTTTGCTCTAATAATAAAAGCAATATGGTATATATGTATATATTTGACATTGCATATATTTGGGTTATGCACACTGCACACGTTGTGAAATTGCGAATGTTGTGTGACGGTTAATAAAACGGTTTTTATTAAACTTTCTTACCTGTTTCGTTGATTTTACATGGAAGCACAACGGTCGAACCAATGGCAATGCTGTATTTTTGACCAATCGTTAAAAATCCAGGCGAATGATTGTCTTCCTCGATATAGTTGTCCGTGTACCGCGGTGATGCTATCACACCTGAAATGAAACGAAAAAATATGTAATTTTTGCTTTTTGGTGCTGAAATTTAAACAAATTAGAGAACGAAAAAAAAACACACACACATCAAATAGTTTTTTCAGTGTAATCAGTACGAATGCAACGTCCAACCAATTACATTTCGGTCAATATAATCAGAGATAAGAAGTAACGTATACAAACACATACCGACGATGCGATAAATCATATTTATTATCCCAAATTGTATAAAAAAGAAACTAAAAGGGGCGCCTGAACCGGAAAAAAACCACTAAAAATCAATGGGATTGGAAATGGAAAACGAAAATAAATATAAAAACATGGCAAACTCTGACTAACAGCAAATCAATGGTTTTCTGCATGTTATATCAATATCAATCTACGAACATCGAGTTAATAATAAACATAAACATAGAGAATGAGATTAGGTTTGGGCACATGCAACATTCACCATGATAGAGAGAGAGAGTGTGTGAGAGAGAGAGAAAGGAATCAAAGATAGAGGGAGAGTGTGCACTAGTGAAATGAAGGTGCCATGAATAAGAAGAAGATGAAGATTTTGCATGAGACGAGAGATATCATTTCTGTTTCTGACAGCGCTCACACTCACAGTTGCTCTTAAATATTACTTAATATTATCATAAATAAACCATGTATTTGGATTATTGGAGCATCTAAATCGTATACATATATATTATTCATCACAAATATTTGATGCTTAACAAAACGACCTTCGTCTCTTCAATGTGTCCCATAATGTATTTTGAATAAAGCGTGCATATTTGTTCTATTGAAATTGAATCGACTTGGATGAAAATAAAAAAAAGCACACACATACACCACACATAAAGTACATAATAATCATATGAAAAGAATACGAGGCGAAACGAAATGATTTTTGACGGGCGCGCATTCAAACGAAGTGAATGTCAAAGAGTTCGAGAAAATTACCCGTTACGTGTTTTTTTTCGCTTGTATTTTTTTATTTTCTTCAGTTCACCGAAAAAACCAGAAAACAAAATAATGATATTTTGATGTTAATATAATATTGATTGTACATTCTGCATGTATCGAAAAGATTCATCTTGTGCACACATCACAGATCAAATATCGAACGATACGAGAAAACTGAATTTTCTTTCGGAAATCCATAAAACACATAATCCATCTCTGCCGATCTTGAATTTTGCATTTGCACAACACCAGAAAAAAACTGGCCACATAATCTGATTGCATTTTCTCTTGCTACTCTCTCTCTCTCTGTTTCCAGTTATTCATTCACAAACGACTGGTCACGCAGAATAGCTTCAACAGAAATAATTCGTATCAAATTCACATTGGCATTGTTCTTTGCGTGCAATGATTCATTTGTAATGGAAAACTTTCACTTTTCATTTTTGATTCGATAGTGCATTTTCCATGGTTTTCAACTACATTTTAAAACTCCATATACAATATTTACTAATTCTCTAAATGTATTGTACACATTGCACTTCAATTTTACCTCGTTATTCGTACTCATTCCAAATATGGTATCTAAAATAATTTTTCGTACAATATTATGCAGATAGCCATACGTATGTTCAATTTGTTTGTATTTGTGTTTGATTATGAAACGATGATGGTGTGGATGGTGCAAATAGAATGGCAGCATGGGGACAATATTGGATTGCACGCATTCACACACGCACCGCTTTATAATAATGAATAAAGCAAATTTATTGAATCGAAAATTATGCAAATCCAATTTGTAATTGAGTGTGTGTGTGTGTGTAGAGCACACAATGATAAATAAAACGATTTCCAAGCAATAATATCTGATTAAACTAAATAAATGTCAGCAATTTTATTTTATTTCGCATTTCATCGTGCAACATATATGTTTGTTGTTGTTGTTGCCATCATACTCTGACGATGGTGATGATGATGTTATTTTCTATAACTGCTATTGCTTTTACCGTGCCGCAGATGAATTCCATTCTACCTCATTGGGACATTAATTAAAAAGGTGTTTATTTATGTATTGATAGCGGTAACATATGCAATGTTAATTAATTTTCAAACAATTGTATTCGATCGATTGGTTCCGTGATGTTTGGGCCATAGCACACGCATATAGTCAATCGTCATTGAGATTCAATTTAAAACGAATAATTGAAATCCTAATTGAAAATTCAATGGACCGAATTCGTACAAATAATATTCAAAATGAAAAATAGGTCAATAATTAATTTTCCACCGAACGAATTCACTGTTCCAAAATTGCCGTGCATTTTTCTCTCTTTCATTCTCTCTCTCGACCAATGCAATAAAAAAAGCTTCTTCCCTTTTATGTGCACTCACACTCAAACACCTATATTAAATATATGTATTATAACTCTTTTTTTTTCTCTCGCCATTACTATCGTTGTGATTTTGATTGTCTATGATTTTGTCGCCACCTGAGTACAATGTGGTGTCTCGGCGTGGTTTGTTTTGTTATGTTTAATAGAATAAAAGCTTGAATTTGTTTTTATTTGTGAACTCATGCAATTGTTCGTATGTAGAGAATAAATGCTCTGTTTTTGGCGACATATAATTTAATTTACGCTTAGAAGAAATTCGTGATGGAATAAAAAAAATGGTGGAATGTCATCGTTAATGTATGTAATGAACATTTGTGCAAATACACAACTAACCGAAAGAGAAACACACAATAATGTGTCTGCATGAGAATCTCCATACAATTTCTTTCATTTGTAAATCGGTCATTTTAGCGGGGATGTGGTGTATGTATGTTTTTCGGTGTGGAATGGTTTTTTTTTCTCTCCTTCTTCACACACTCAATCCTTGTCAGACATTTATGGTTGTTGTTTGGACTTTTCATTTGATTTTGTTTGCCGTTTTTTTTCTGTTCTACGTTTTCTCGATTTTCGTTTGCCGAACCGTTTTTGTGAAAATACACACAATTCATGCATTCACGTACTTTTTCCATTAAGTTCTGTTTTTTTTTTTCTTCTCTCCTTTCCATTGCTTATTTTCTCTTTCTCTCGCTCGCCATTTCCGTTTCTTTTCTGCTTTATTTTCCGTTGTTGTTTATCGAGGCGATCTTTATGGCACATTTACATACATGTATATTTATGTGCTAGCAAACAAGAAACGATGGCTACAAAATACACGAGAACAAAAGATGAACAACAACAAACAAAACTGTATCAGTGATTTGTTCTTCGGTGACTAAGCACCGTTGTCGTAAAGAAAATGCCGAAAATTCAATTAATTTTTCGTTCTGTCGGATGGCGGACGGTCGTTTGGCTATATATTTGGTATATTTGGTCGTTGTTGTTTTTGTTGTTTTTTTTTTACGTTCGATATGCATGGCAAGTGTGTATTCGATTTTAGAAGTTTTCTTTAACTTGATTAACTTGGACGATTTGTATTTAATTTGTGGAATTTGATTTGGGGGCTACAAAACTAAAATGAACAGATGAACCATCGTAAATTCCATACAAATCAAATGTATACAATAATGATCAAAAGCACGAAAATAAAAAATCACCCGAAAGAAGAAGAGGAAAAAAAATGAAAAATTATTACGGCAATATGCAAAAATCATAAAGTTTATGATTGAAATGATTTTTATTCACAGCAACTAATATTGATGTGGCTTCTTCACAACAATACAATATTGAATAAACAATAAAAAAAGGAGACAACATCAGCAATAGCAGCAGCACCAGCACCACCATAAAAATGGGCATGGTACATAAACAAATGTAGAAACGACACAAAGAATGTAATGAATTGCTATGATTCAGTTGCAATAGATTGTCATTTTTTTTCCCGTTGTGCTTTATGATTGTGAGTGAACACATCCGTACCGAAATGAAATGGAATATGATTGAGTTTTCAATTTAACAGCGAAAGGATATGGAATGGAAAAGAGCAAGGAAGATAGAAAAATATCGAAACGGCGCCAAAGAAGCCATTGCAATAAGTGAAACAAAGCGACAATTCGCAACTTTTCCCATTTTGTTGTTTTTGTTGCAAAGCCTCCCATAGATTTTGACTGTGAGCACAATGTCAATGGGAAGAAATAAGATGAATGGTGGCATCCACACCATTTTTTGGGTAGCTTTCTTGAGCGCATCAACCGTAAGCATCCAGGTCACTTTGCCAAACAAAATCTATGCACCAAGCGACAAATATTAAATTAAATGTGTTTTTAAATGATAAATTAAATTGCGAATTTACTCAGAATTATGTAATATAATATGGATATGTTTGTAAATGAATGGAAAATACGATGAAAAAGATATTGAAAAATTAATTGGAATCTTTGACCGAAGAGCGAGGACTATATTAGAGAAAGATAGAGAAAGAGAAAGAGAACAAGAAATTATATCATGACATTATGATCTGGTAAGTAAGTCACACCGACTGAAGCATCACTGGCTTAAAACGTGCTTCTTCTTTTTTTGTTCGTGCAAAGGAAACAGCGATAGGATTCGTGCAAATGCGAAAATCAAATGTGACATGCTGTTGGCAGCAGAGGGCGCCGCATAAAATGACATTAGCACTTGACATGGTCTTTGTTCGCAAATGATTTCACTCCAATGTTAAATATTTCAGACTCTCTCTCTCTCTCATGCACTCTATACAACACCGCTCACATATATTCACATGCATATAAACAACAAAGCCGGATGAAATACAATACCGTAATTATGCTTAATTTTGTATTTTAAACTCAAGTATGCCAAAGATATGCAAACGGAACAATTGCTTGAAACCGTTTTGTCTCAAGTTGAAGCACTTTATCGTTTCAAGTTTGTTTGAATCTGTAAATATTGTTTTCGTCATAGCAGTACGCTATCATCAACATAAAAGCGAGCCGTATTCAGCCCAAACAGAAGTGTGTAAAAGAATGTACCGAGCACTTTCCAGTACTATGAAAGTGTGGAATCGAAAGTTGAAGAAGAAGAAGATGATGAAAAAACGTCGGAGCAAAGGCCAAGTATGCCATAGTTCGAATAAAGCGGTAAAATTATTCCGCCTGTGATCTATCCAAACAGATAAGTTTTCAGGGGCTAAATGGATGCATTCAGTTAAGACCATAATATAACACACACAAAACGACTTTAAGTATATTGTCTACAATTAGGCAAACATTAAACAGAAGAAGAAGAAGAATAAAAACAACACAACCGACCACCAATGGAATTGTTATTCAAATTCGTCCACTCCTGCGAGCAAAATCGCGTGACAATGTACTGAAAAGCATTTTGTTATTGGGTAGCATTTTTGTTGGTTTGAAATTTTTTTTAAGCTTTTCGAGATTATTACTTTTTTTCACTTTGATTTTTATTTTTTTTTTCACTTCGCAGGCACAGCTCCTGTTTTGTTTGGTTCGGCACAGTTGACGCTTCTTTACATCATGCAAAATGTATGCGAAATGCAAAAAGTGAGGGTAATGCCGTAATTCAACCATTGCTGGAAGAAAATTATACGCTTATGTTTCTCAAAGAGAAAATCCACTTTTTCACTTTTTTCACATCAAAGGAACTAATTTGTGGTATAATCACAATGGATTAACAGCTCTGTGGCCGAATTCCATGTAAGTTGCCACTTTTTTTACAGTACTCTCTTTTCCCTCTCTTTTCGCTTTCTTTCTTGCAAATATTTTATACGGCTTTTCTCTTATTCCACATGTCCGTGTTGACTGTGCAATCGGTCATTTTCTCTTGAGAATTCGGAACAAGGGCTAAGCCAAACTGGTAACAAAGATACCAAACGGATCAAACCATTTCAAATTTTGTATCGATGTACGAATGGAAAAAGTGCTGCTATATTTTAAGTATCAGTTTCAGTCATGTAATTTATTTCACGTATATGCTGGTATAGCGCATGCATTATTGTCACCGCATAATTATCAAAATAATACATTTATTGTCGAACATCAAAATCAAAATACAACAGTAGCATCAGAAAGTACAAAGAAAATGAAATGAATGTAAACGAAAATCTCTTATTCATGTGCACAATACAACTGCGAATTAGTTGGCATTTGATTGATTTTTATACGGAATTTTCATAATTTACATCGTGTAATGCCATCTTCTTGTATGATTTCGTTTTCTCCTTTCGATGCTTTCATTTTCAGACTCACAACGACTTTGTTTGCAACGACACTTAATATTGAATAAACTAAATCGAATGTCGGTGCTAAAAGAAAATGTCGTTCCAAGTGCTCTCAGTAAAAAAAAAACAGATTGTTATGTAATAATATATTCGGTATTCTCGGCATATTAATACTGATTTGCCCCTTGATATTGAGCGAATGCTGTTTCGGAATTTCATCTAGGTATGTATAATGTGATTTTGTGTTTTTTTTATTGTTTGAAATGGATCCATTTAATTTACCACTATAATTGTAAAATGCAAATTACGCTTGAATTTAACGCAATAGGGTTCATCATTAAATTGAAGATGTGTTGAACGGTTTCGAATTTCATAATTACATGTCTACGCTGTTGATATTTTACTATAAGTTTTAATGACGTGCGACACTTGTAATCTGTATTGCTCTTGTCGTCGTGTTGCTTTCATGTTATTTTCAACCAAAACAAAAGCCCCGATTTTCGGAATTGATGAAAGTTATATGATGAAACAAAAGGCAGCACAACCAATACCATATATGTGCGTTTATATTGAAGGCGATATATTGTGCGTAAGTTTTCATACGATCATAATGAGAGCGCGGCGGCAGCAATGGGTTTCGATGGCAATTTCTAAACATGAACAGCAATTATAACAAGCTATTTCCATGATATTATTAGTTCATGTGAGATTTTTTTTTTCATTGCTGGGGTATGGGAATGATGTGTGTGTGTGTGTGTGTGTGGAAAAGGGGACTATTTTAACTTGAAATAGGTGTAAATGCGAATATGTGCCCATTCATCGTAATATAATATATATAAAATATATTCGCGTTTTCGTTGCGTTGTGATTTCTATTTGTGCAATTATCGGTCGTTGCGTATAAGCTGAATACACCAGGAACATAACTAAACTAACTGCCAAACACATACACACACACACACACACACACCATTTCAACGAAGTAAATGGAGTGAATTTAGTGCCGTTTTAGGAACACAAAAGGTAATATATGAAAATAAAGAAATAAATTTTATGAACGAAATTATGAAATGAAAATAACATTGTATTCCATTCCATTTCATTTCCTTCGTCTTCGACTTCTAGTTTATGATATTAGCATATGCATGTGTGTTTAACATAAATAACCTGCCGCATGTAATGTGTCTCTGTAAGTCTGAAGCGAAAAATGTTAAACAATTTTCAAAGGCACAATGTAGAGCGGGAGTGAGCGCGAGCGCGAGCGCGCACGAGAGAGAGTAAAAAAGTGTGATTGTGAAAATGTTGCAGTTGGAACTGTTTGATGGCATGGTCGAAAGAGAGAGAAATGAGAGAGTGTAGCATGGGTGCCACTGTGCAAAGTTTGCGATCAAAATGAGTTTGAGTGTAAAATGCAAAAGTCGAGAGAAAGAACGGCATGTGTAAGGCGACGGATGACTCAGGGGGGAAGGTCGAAAAGTGCAGATTGAGGAAAACGGCTAGAAAGAAAGCGTGTCACACATATTTACATTTATTTGTTTATCGTTTTGTAGTTTAGAGAAATTGTGTATATTTCGCTTCGCGTTCTATATATTAACGAGGACCCCATTGCAAAACCATGAATATAAATAACCAATATTCTAAAATCCACAACAAAATACAACGAAAAGGTAAGCGGGCAAGTAAGTCATGTGTCGAAAATATCGCCGGCACGCGGCAGAGCAAGACGCAATGGAGAGAATGTAAACGCGCGAGCTGGTTTACGTTTGTATGCTGGCAAATCATTTACGTCATAACAAATACCTATATGCATATATTTCCATTAAATTGTTCGTTTGGGTGTATTTTTTCTTTCTTTGTACTCATTTGTTTTTATAAAAGTTTTGTGCTTCGGTTCATTTGTGCGTCTCAAGTTAAACTGTATTATTTTGAATGCTGTTCATTCCTCAAATCACATAATAAGCAATGATTATGCTACAAGGCTACCTTTTTGCCGTTTGTTGCCTTTGGAACATGATGAATGTGATGTATGGGCATAGACGAGGGCTGCCTTGCTCTCGCTCGCGCTTGTGTGTATGTTGAAATTCTTGTGCAAAAGTAAAATATTAAAAAATCACATCGCCACCATTGCCACTGCCACTGCCATCACATGCATCGTTACAATCATGCAGGAACATATTACACACGAGTAAAATCATTAATAAAAATGCGAACGAAAATATTATTTATTCGTAATAATCACACACACAAATTATACAAACGCAAGAAACAAACGCAAATATGCGAGCGAAAAAGAGAGAGAGAGTGGGAGAGAGCAAGAGCTAAATGAACGAAAGAACGAAACGAAATAAATGTGAAAGTGAAAAAAAACCCACTAAATTGTACACTGTAATTTTTTAAGATAAAATTAAATACATATGTTTCTACGTTCTCGAACAAATTTGTTGTGTGCCTTTTTAATGTTTGTACAGCATATTCTTTTTTTTCCCTTTTAACTTTCGACAACATTTTCAGCGGGATGGGGGCGAGGGCGTCAGTGTATTTTCGTTTCGTTGCTCTTTCAACTGTACCGAATGGCTTTTGAAACGAGAATTCTTGCCATTTGAGTGAAGTTTGTTGAGCTTTGGGTTTTCGGAGTAACAAAATGACATATGTCTTTGCCATGTCAATGGAAGTATTTTTTTAATGTTTGCTTTCAAATGTCCTAGAATTACAACTGTTCAAACCAACATCAGAAAACCACTTTGCTATGATGTGCACTGCACACCTATACACCTTCTCCTTCAACTTTCGCTTTAATTTCTTTTTCTTTCACATTCTCTTTCTCTCGAACTTTCATCCAGCCATAAATTACACACACACATATACACACATTCAGTTTCATTCAAGCGATGATTTAAGGAACTTACTCATTGAAAATTGCCATTAATTAAGTTCGAATTTTATTTAAATGAGAAAGAGAAAGAAAGGAATAAAGCAACTCACAGCACTGAACGCTTGAATTAAGTTTCAACAAAAATTGCCAACGTCAAGCAATGCATTAATTAATTTTCTTCACAATTCTCGTACCCATAAATATAATGAACATATGCGCAAATTTACAGTTTTATTGACAATTAAAACAAAACGCTGGAAGAAAACTCTTTCACACACACACCCACTCTCACTCTCTCTCTTCCTCGCTCTTTTGCACGTATTAAGATGTGGGTGGAAAATCAACGCGCTCAATTTTATGACTCACATTCGAATATAACAAAATTAAAATAAATAAATGGCATTGTTTTGTACAAATCATGTTAAAATTATATATTTTAATATATGACTTTCATTGAGTATGTTTCCCGTGAAATCATCAATGTTTTGTTTGGAATATATAACATATTATGAAAAAAAAAATGTTTTCACCACTTCCGAGCACATATTTCATATTTTCGTCATAAAGCGACAACGAAATATAAATGGGAAAGAAATGCCGTCGAAACTTTTAATACGCTGTCTCCATCATTGCCGATTCCATGTCACAATTTAATATAATACACGTAAATTTAAAATTCCCATGAACAATATGAAATTGCTTCAATGATAAAAATAAATAAATAAAGTTCTAACGATTTGTTCTATTCATAGTTGGTGTGTGGTTTTGTGATCAAAGTGTGATGAAAAGAAGACATTTATTTCGCTATGCTTTGATGGACCTTTTAATCTATTCGTGCGTACGATTTTGATCATTTATACGATTTTAAAGGTGATCTATCGAAAAATTCTCAGAAAAATCTATGTATCCACATATTTCTATTTATATTTTACATTACACATTTTTTTTATCCAGTCGATGATAGCAGCTTTATGAATTTATGCCATCGCCTTCATCGTTGTTTGAAAAATGAAAACACGCGATTTGTATGAGAACGGAAAAAAATAAAATGAAAATTCCAAACATTTTTCACCACTGAATTCTAACAGATTTTGCTCATTCAATGAACTCATTCAATGTAAATATGATGTCAAAAATGTCTTTTATTATCGTAACAATTCACTCCGAAAATGTTCATAAACAAGTCTTTTGAATTGCCGATGAAAAAAAAAAATGGTTCAAATGAGACAGAGAGAAAATGAAAAATACGGCGAACCGTATGAGAAGTGAAATAAAGCAGCAAAAAAAAGTCGTTGAGCGTTTTTTCTCTCTCGCTCTCTCTCCATTGTTATGATTTTACCAAATTTTCTACTTGTATGCAAATAAACAATATTATTTTTGTTTCGATGGTCCTCTTCTTCAAGCATGAGTATGTTCGAATAGAATAAATCTACTCATTCAATATATGTTTGATCGAAATTCTGATTGAAATGTATACGTCATTGCATAAATGTGATTGCATACCAAACGATGAGGTTTTTTTTTATTCACTTTATTGAAAAATAATAAGAAAAACTGAAATGAGAGGAAGCGCAACGAGAAAACAGAAGAAGAAGAAGAACATACATCTGCACGAAGCACACCGTTGTAGAAAGAAAAACTTTTTGATATTGTCAGTTGCATCAATGTTACCGGAGCAGACCCGGAGCATCAAACTGTTCGATGTTCAACCGATAAATGTCAAATGTGTTTTATTCAATTTTCTGCATTGTAGATAATATGAACTCTTTTCTCGAAATATCGAATTAACTCAACTTTGTTACGTTCTCCGTTTCAAAGCTTTTCTCTATATCTCTCTTTCTCTTTCTTTCTTCGTATCTCTCTGCACCCTCTTTTTCTCACGTTTTTGCACGTAAATGGAACGAGAAAATCACATGAAGCAAAGAATGAATTGAATGCACTAAACAAAGTATGTCTGTGCATCTCGTTTACCGTGTGCTGGCTCATACTCTCACACCCCGAAGTAAAAACCTGTGCATACGTATAGGTATGCATAACAGTACACATCTCGTATTTGTACGTATACACATACACACATTCCAAGGCATTTTTCCCAAGCAAAACTTTTTCTACCTTCCCATATGCTTCTTTATTTCGTGCTTTTGCACATCTTTTCTATACTCGTTTCTGATTTATTTCTCTGTTCATGAAAATTTCCGACATAAAAACACATTAGTGTGTACCTATTGGTATTGTGCAGAAAGTACTTAGGATTGGCACATGAGACAAAGAGAGCAAAGCAAAACGCATTCCTTTATAAAGTTTTTCGCCAAACAAAAACAAAAAAACGACAACAACAGAAATGAAAACGTTTATGACAAGATGATGATCATAACAACGATACTCATACGCTCGAGGCACGGTCACACCGAGTTCAAAATTCACGTAATGTAAACACTTCACATGGCAAAAAAAGAACTATAAATGACTTTCGTTTAACTTTTGACTCTTTTTGGCGGTGCAGTTTTTTTGTGAGTTGGCCAAACAAATATGCCACTTTCACACAACATACGCAAGAAGCAGAAAAAAAAGCTATTTTAAATATTAAAAGCTTACGTAAGAACCCACGTGGAACGTAAAGTTGGGGTTTTTGATGAGTCTTCAAACCATGATTTTGTATAAATTAGCAGAATATGTCTAAAAATTAGACTCTGAATTTCGCACATTCTCAATTAAATTGTTTTTTTTTTGCTTCTTTTTTTGTTGATAGATTTTTTATGCATGTAATTTTCGAATGTATATAATTCGATTTTCCCATGATTTCGAGAAGAAAAAAAGTGGCGTAATGTAGAATAAGTGAAGCTCGAGCTCGACCCGAAATATTTTTCGGCCGGGATGCGGCCAAGATCGTGTAGCCGGGAACCGTTCGGGACCCTTCAGTCCCTCGGAACAATATAAGCCATTTTTGGTGAACCCGAAATTCTACAAAATGATCTATTCTGCGCCACAAAAGTAATCGAAATAATTTTATGAAAAAAAACTAACAACATTCAATAAATCTGAATTTTTTCAATGAGCACATTGGCGAATGTAAATGTTTGTTCAAACTACGCCAAACTTAACGATAATATTGTGTTTATGCATTATAAAAGTTTTGATGCTATTGTTTGGCGTGTGACCGTATCCAAAGCACGATATTTGGTGTATGAGTTAAGTCAGGCATTGCAACCAACGCAGTCAAGGAAGCCAATGGCAGCGGCAGTCAAAAGAGCGACAACAGCAACAGCGTGATTGCGACAGAGTATATAAATGTAAATATACATATGAGTTAAAGTGAATATAATATTATTTTATTTTTGTTTTTCAGTTTATGACAGCGAGATTGGAATAATATGGAAAACTTCCAACTTTTAACTGGCTTACCGAGACAGAGTCAACGCAAGAGAATCCCATTGAGTCGAACAAAGTGAAATACATTTACTCGCCTATTTCGGTGAAAAAGCAAAAAAAAAAAGGAAAAGAATAGGTGAAAATGATGAGAAATTAAGAAAATTCCATATTCTCCATAAAACATGTTTTGCACATTTTTCTATTTATTTGTAAAGCACGATTGCCACAGAATGCGTGTTTTTGTGATACGTGAACGTTGAAATCGGAGTGATTTTTAGGAAGTTGAAAGTATGAAGTGGCAAGTTGTTGGTTGCCTTGTGACGATTGCTGACAGCTATATGAATTGGAAAAATCACGAAAAACATCGAGTGAATTGTATACGATTTGAATAACAACTCATACACACAATAATAATAAGATACATAAAAGACCAAAAAAAAAATGTGAGTAAAGTATAAATACGCACGCATATGATGATACCGAAAGCATAAAAAGGGAAAAATATGGGAAGAAGCTCAATGACAACAATAAAACATATACGAGACAGTTGCAAAATGAACTGAAGCATACATTTCGGTTACAACATACCGTCATTCGGTAAATGGCTTCATATTCACAATAAAAACCACACGATTCGACGAATCCCGGCACATCGATTAAGACATCTTTGCAGTTGTTTTGCAGCTAATTTGTGTGCAACCGAGAAAAATGCGAGCGGTGAGATCAACATAATGATAATAACTAACAACGAAAAAAAAAAATATAGACAAAAACACAAGGGACCAGGCTTCTCATGAAATTGTTGAAAAAATGTGCGCAATGACAGCGACGACGACAATGGTAAGGCTCATGATGTACTTGAACACCTTGTTCACCAATAGGCGGCCTGAGCACATAACGATTCCATATGAGCCAAAGAAAATGAATAGAAAAATGTGTATTTTTTTGCCATCGTCGTTTATCAGTTTGGTTCGGGTGTTCTTTCTCTCTCTCTGATACTCTCGCGAACATTTACTCACGTTCACTCCCTTTCAATTGCAGCGGCATTATTGTCCTCATTCACTTTAATAGTATGGTAGGTTAAGTTTGCGGCATTTGTATGGTTTTCCGTAAAATTATGAGCCGTTTTTTTTGAGCACTTTTCATAACATGACTTTTTTTGTATTCTCATTTGTGCTGTATTGCTCGTTGCGTGTCGTATATAGAAATAAAAATATGTATTCTTTCGGCGAGCTTCTTGCTTTTCACTGACACCAAAATGTTGGTGATGCGTTCAACGGGTGAAAAGCAGAGGAAAATGCAAAAAGCAACAAATAATATGAAATGAACGGATAGAAGTGTGAAAAAGTAAGAGAATGAACGAGCGAGCGAGAGAGAGAAAACGAATTGAGTATGTGAAGCAGGATCACGAAAGAAGAAGAAGAAGAAGAAGCAGGAAAAAAATGAGAAATATAAGCCATGAGTTTATTTTTACGTTTTCCACTGTAGTGCTGCTTGTCAGTTATTGTTTATTTTATGGTTTTACATTAATTTCAAATATGTGTTGCGCGAGAACGCTTCGTTTGTGTTTTGCATTTCGTCTCTCTGCATGTGTTTTAAAATGAATGCTCATATATTTATGCGCTCAACTTTTTATGTTATTCTTTTTGCTGTAATGTGTATTCTGTTGTTGATGTGGCTGCTGCTGCTGTTGTTGTTCTTGTGCTGCTTCTATGTTTTTGTTTGTTTGTTCGAGTTTCGATCTGTCGCTCCGTTGATTCATGTGATTTTTTGCCTTACTATATTACTGGTGTGTCTTCGTTTTTATTATGGTATTGCCATTTTTTGTGCCTTGCATTTCTTTTATTTAATTTCATTAGATCGTTTGTTTGTTTCTTCTTCAAATGTTCTATATGCGCACAGCTTAAAGAAAAATAAGCAATTGAATGGGTGCGCTTTTCTTTTATTTGACACGAGCTTGTGATGGTCTTATGTTCGATTTAAGCTGCGTGTTATGTCACTGTGAATCGACTTAAAAACCGTCGATAATCGATTTTATTATTGTATTTTCATTTTGTTTTGTTTTATTTTCATTTTGGCTCACGCCAAAGAAATCTAACACCATATTTGATGCTTAAAACTTCACATTTTCCGTTCACATCCTGACAACTTAATACTTTCACAAAACTTCCAAACAGTTTTTGGAATGCGTTATATGTTTTGCCCGTGAAATGGGTTACATTTTGCACCGAAACAAACGTAAAATGAAATCAAAGTAGAAACAATTCAATTTTTGCTATACACACAATGTGCGATAGAAACTTTTTTTTACCGAAGTGAAACTTTCGTCACGACGAAAAAAAAAACATAATTAAAATGCTTTCAAAAAGTGTGTTGGATGACTGGGGTTTTTATGAGAAAAATCGGATGCAAACAATGCACATACGTTCAAAAAAAAAAAAATGAATGAATGAGATGAAGTAGAAAAGTGAAATAAAAAACCATTTGTCCAATCATTGAACAATCGCACCATAGTTTTTATATACATAAAAAAAGAAATCCACTTTGGGCGAGTGCGAAATAAGAAACGAATTTATACGAGAAATATATAATTAAATGAAACCATTTCAAACATACAGGCTGTGTGAACAAACATTTGGTAACGCGATCTGCTGCGGCCTTGATTAGTAGAAAGACTTTCTCAATGAAATAAATCTCGTTTTATTTCTTCGGTGCGAGCGAGCAACCAATTCGGTTGGTTGAGGTTTCTTTTTCTTCTGCAAAATAGCACACTGCACACAATACATTACTTGAATGCATTCGTAAGACGATGTCGCGCAAAACCTCATGCACACAAAACATGCATAAAAAATAGAGAGAGAGAGAGAAAGAAACAGCGAGACACACACAATACACCAAATAAATACGACGGGCCATTTCTATGTGTCATTGCAGTAGTTGAACAGCGTCAAGCTGTTTGAATATATAGCACATATACATATATCCTTTGATTCGAAGAAAAGCGAGTGGTTCACTTGTGTTGCATTTCGCCAAACCCGAATGCAATGGCTCACACAACTCACAAATGCATTTGTACATTATTTGAAAGGCAGCAAATCAAGTCGTCTTTGCAACGCCAATCTCTCTCTCTTTCTCTTTCACACTTTCTACTTCCCTTTCGCACGTTGGCCCACTCGTTCTCTCCCTTGCCTACTATTCAACTTGACTAAATTAAATGAATACGAATTGAATAACGTCGTATAATCAACTGCAACAACCGAGTAATACATTTTTATTAGTTTATTACACACTGTAACTTATTTACTTAGTTGCTCTTAATTTATGTTTGCTCTGTAATAATTACGCCAGCGCGCTTCGGTGTCATTAGCGAAGGCACAATGAGCAATGGTTTCATTCGTGATAACCAACAGCAGCAGCAGCACCACCACTAGAAACGGTAGCGCACAATCTAAGTTAAACACACAAAACTCCAGCTTAAACTTTAAGTGGCAGGGGTTGAAATAATCAAGCGTGAGTACAAAACAAACGAGAGTGAAATGAATTTCATTTTAGCAAAGTGATCACATCAAAAAACTGGCTCGCATCATCCAATTCACAAATACAAAACGATGTCAAAAAATAATGCGCATATATTATAAAAGTATAATATATTTATTGTGTGTATATTTCGATAATAATCGGTTAAATGGCCGGCAGCAAAAAAATACAAAAAATAAAACAAATGTTAAGATATTTAAATTGCATGTAATTTAATGCAATCCAAAACTTTAAATTGCATGTTACATATATTTAATCGAATTAAATGATATCAAATCCCGACTAACGCCAACTGTTACCGTGTTCCCATTATCGCTAATAAAAATAATTACCATGCACAGAGAGTAGCGAAAGATCGACAAGCCAGCGAGATAGACAAAGAGAATGAGAACGTGTGAGCAAGAGAGAGAGAGAGCGAGAGTGACGACAAGGGATGGATGGAGTTGCGGAGGGAAGAGAAATGGGCCGCACCATCAAATTTTCGGTATTAATGTTGATTGCATTATATGTGCGAATTTATTGAGACCGATTCAATATTTTAGAGCGTCAAATCATTAAAAACAGATGTTATATGCAAAGCACAATAAAAACAAACGGTAGCATTGGCATAAAATAATATAATAATTTTTGTTGTCGTTGTTGTTTATTTTCATTCTCTTTTGTTGGCTGTATACTATTTTGATGCGCGCAAATACGATAACATTCAGCCCGCGAATAGCTGAAGCCATGTAGTTGAAGAAAAAAGGCCCGCAGTTATTTATGTGGTAATCTTGAATTTTATCGTCGTAAGTAAGTGAACGAAAACTCAATCCAGTGTTTGAAATGTGGATGTATGTGCTGTCGAATGTTTTGAATATTTTATTGATGCGTCATGGGCTTCAGCTGTAAAGAAAGAGCTGATTTCTTTGGCGGGGGTAATAAACCATATTGGCTTGCAATGGGAAATTGTGCGCATTTTGACATAACAATCGATTAAGACTGTTTCTTGCCATCGAAGCGCCATCACTATACCGCCAACCGCGCGGTTCACGAGTTTATGAAATAGAACAGACACATATTGCATCCATGCTCATTCTGTTTACAAATCAGCGTTCAGAATGAAATAAATATATGCATACACGTTTAATAAGACTTCCTGGCAATTCAAAACTGGAACCGAAAAATGTTGATCACGAAACATCGATAAAATGAATCACATATATAATCATACAGAGATATACGCAGGCAACCATGCATAGCAGAGCAGACACAAAAACACACATTTCACAATAACAACAACAACGACGGCGAAGTTGAAATAAAAATCCTGGGCACCACACGCCACTTCCCCCATACGAACAACAAACATCAAGTGGAACGAATACGATCCGGAACTAACTGAATAAATAAATCTTTTTTTTTTCGGTTCCTTCTTGCCAGAGAGAAAATGAAAATTATTTGTTAATTGTCATTGTTTCAGTTTGACTTCTGGGTCTCGGTTACCAACATTTTATATGCATCAGATTCTTCGGTATTTCACTTTTCATTTGTACACCCACACCGAAACTAACAAGATTCAAATATTAATTTTGGTGTCGCCCATTCATTTCGTTCATGCATTTAGTTAGTATCATAGTCACACAAACTTATTAACATTGTGCCGTGTGTGTGTGTATCGCTTCATATGTTTCTATTATCACATTACTTATGTTAACGGCATCAAATAATTTTGATATTGAGGACAGAATAAATTGTTTTCGGCCGTTTTTCCATTCTTTTAAATAAATAAACACTCTTGAGCTGGAAATTTGTGAATCGAACACGTATAATAATGAACAGCTGTGCCGAACAGGATTCGATTCGCTTTTAATAATTTCATTGAATTATTACATTTCATTCTCTCTCGCTCTCTTCCTCTTCGTCCCCCTATGCAATTATATATTGGCATTGTTGACGTGTACGTTTGTTTTTGCCTGCCCTGGTTGCTTGCATTCATGCCAGTTTTCTTTCTCATTTTCGATGATCAAAATATGTGTCATAGCGTGATGCGGTCTCTCTCCCTCTCACCAGTTGTTTTTTCTTCTCTCTTCGTGCTATACACAACACATTTAAGGCGATGATGCGGAACATGCATGCCTAATGTCTATTTAATTTTCAGTGTTTTTCTTAACAACCAAACAAAAACAATTTTCAGCAAAAACCATTTTCGCTACAGTAGTGTGAAAATTACTGACCAACAAAACTCATAACATTCTTCGGAGCCGCCTCGATTCGTGTATCGCTTCAAAAACAACAACACACACACACACACCTCAAAGATGGGGACGAAAGCAAATTTCCTGCCGCACCGTTTAAATATTATTATTATTCATATAGAGCACACATTTTTTTTGTGTTTCTGTGCGTTTTCGAGGGCAGAAAAAAAAATCAAATGATTTGAATTTAAATGTTCGTTGTTTTTTCCATCTTGTTGTTTTTTTTAAATGTAAATTAAACATGAATCGGACGGACCCTTCGTTTGTGGCAGCGTCTCTCGTAATTAGAATATTGCGTTGTGCGAGGTGAACGCTCGACATCGTCGACACACTCAATCTGTTTACTTAGAAAACTGAAAAAAAGAAGAGAAAAAAAGCGTGCGTGTACGGCTAATGGTGATTTCATAAACCTTATGTTGTTGATGTCGTTGATTTTTTCTTCTGTTATTTCTTTTACAAAACAAAAGTCTTGCACAACACATCCATCGTCAATTACAGATCCAAGACCTGGATTCCAAGTAAAGTATATCTCTTCATTAAATTTCACATAATTTTTCTCTTTAAATTCGCTATCATATTGTGCACGCTTTTTTTCTATTCATGCAAGTCATCATCATCGTGTTTGTAACACAATCTCAGTTATGAAACTTTTACTTCAATCTTATTCGTGTCACATCAAATAAAATTAGCCCAGCTTCTGAGATGGTGAGATAACAAGAAGCAAGAAAATAAAAAGAAAATGAATAGAAGCGAGAAAAGATGAAAAAAATAAAAAAACCATTTGCCATCAACGTGCTCTTGATTTTATTCAGCAAATAATTATCATACCAAAAATTAAACATGAGACGAAGCACCTCAACATACGCATTCTCGAGGGTTGTTAGTGTCGGTTCCACTGTGGTCGTTGTTGTTGTTGCGGTGGTGGTGGTGGTGGTGCTGTCGTTGTTTCGATTACAAATGATTCATATGAGTTTTGACAGATTCTTTTGAATCACATTAATCTGTCAAAATCTGCACGTGTCACATTTCAATGGAATTCATTGGCGAAAATCTTATGCATGTGTTTTGTGTCCATGGCTTAGAGTGGCCTACAATATTCGTCATATTGAAAGACACTCACATCAACACATTTCCGGTATAAAATTTGTCTCCGATTTTCATGGAATGCATTCTTTTGTTTGTGTGTGTATGCCTGTGTGACGGGGCATTGTTTTCAAAGTTTTGCAACTTTTTTTTTGTGACCATTATCAAACACACACACACGCACACGTTATTTCCGTGGCAGTGACCGAAAGCAATTTTCGACAATTACCCATTTGTAGGCTGTTCCATCATCGCACATAAGATAAATTATTCATTTTGATTGCGATCACATTCTATCTCTTTTTCACATTTGATGCGCATCAACTATATCACCATTCACACATCACACATATCACATTCTATCTCTTTTTCACATTTGATGGTCACAAAACTGACATCGTCGATCAAATGCCTGAAAATCACACAAACACACACACACACAAATTGCCAATTTCTCGCTCTTGTTCGCCCATTCTCCCATACATTGTTCACGCCAAATTGATACTATACCTCTAATGGTTTAATAAAAATATTTGCGCACATTTGATTGAGGGTAGTAAGTGCTTGCATAACACAAGGAAACAATATCCAAAATGAAAATGAGATGACATTGGGAACAGAAGCTATTTCAATATTGAAAACGTGCACGCAAAGCAAGAAATCGAAGCCGATAAAAAAAAACAACGACCGTAAGCACGAATGAAGTGACAGTAAGAGAAATATTCAATGATCCAAAAATGGTATACACAATGTCATTATCATCATCTTTTCGTGAGCTTTCCGTTCAACTAAATCTACTAAATAACAAATTCTCTCGACATCAATTCAAAGCCGCTTCAAATCGGATAAATTTTTTTCCACCTCGCTCTCCCTAGCTCTCTTCATTGGTGCTGATGTTACTAAACAACATTTTTATAACATTTCATTTTTTTTCCATCGACGATCCTCTCATCTTTTGTCTGCTTGATTGTTATTTCACTTTCCCATAAACCGCCATTCACTCATTCACGTTCATTACACACCATTTAATTTTTATAATTAAAAAAAAGAGAAGAATCATCGCCCGCTCTATTTTCGCTCCGAATCTCTCACATAAGCAAGACTTCCTATTTCAAAATAGGACCAACTCTCGGTCATTCAATGCATTGTGGTGCTTGTATCAGTCGAAAGAATCGAAATATTAAAATTCGCAGATGCTTGTGGATTCGTATAAAAAAGAACACACGTATCATCGACAACAACAGCAACAACGGCCCAAACAACGGCAGAATCACAGCATCACCAAACACTGAGCGCATCAATTTCTGCGACACATCACATTTTACTGGTCCAAGCCATTTTTACCCCCAGCCGCCATCATATCTGCTACTATTTCGTCGTTTTTTTTTTGTCGCTACACAACCTATAATATTACATTTTTTTGTGTAGCATTTCCTTTTTGTGGAATTCCGAGATTTTTCCACTCTGGATTATCTTTTCAGTTCACTGAACAAGAAAAATAAAAAATTCTACACGGGACACACACACACACAAAGAGAGAAACACACAGCGCGACATATAACAGAGTGAACAAAAAAAAACAGTAAATGAGAATGATAAGTCGTTGCAATGTATAGTGAATTGTGGAATTGAGCGTTAGACGCTCGGTTTCTCTCACTCTCATTCACTCAAAGATCGCACACAAAACTAGTAAATTAAAGAGCGGTTCTCAACGGTGGCACATTGTAATTTTGCTTTTGCCCATACTTTGTGCACCCTACCATCGTCAGGACACGCAAATTTTTAAGAGTACGCGATATTTTGTGTGTTTGTTTTTTGCTCTTTTGTCGCCGTACAAAATAAAACAATATCAAATGTATGTGAGTGTTACAATTTCACTCGAACAAAAGAGCATGGAAGTTTGTCGATTTTGTCCCAAATTCCCAAGAAGTAATTTTGTTTTTGTCCGTTTTCAAATGCACATCCTTCTGTCTTTTAAAAAAGCTTGTACGCCATTTCTTACTCGTTCGCTACCATTTTCAACGCGGATGTAAACAAGAACAAACACGGCTGCATTAAATAAAGTGATACACACACACACTCAAAATGGCATTGAGTCTCTTAAAGTGTGCTGGTCCGTAAAAAATTTTCTGGCAAATTTCCAAAAATCAATAATCTGCCACATATTTGCATTACATTGCGTGCAGTTTTTGAAATTTACTATCTATAGTTTTTGGTGTTGAGACGCGAGTGTACGCCAAAAAAGGAATGGAGAGTGTCTGTGTAACGAAAAGACATACGGACGGCAATGTTCAAAACTTTTGATTACTATGCTCAAACTAATTATTTTATTTGCTTTTAATTTGTTGAGTGTGCGTGTCTTCGTCAGAATCGTCGGTTGTGATTCAAGAATTCGTCTATTTCTTACAAGCAAATTGAGTTCCTGTTTATTTGTTTTTTTTTCTCGCTCAACTCCGAAAATGTGTGTGTCTTTCTATTTAATGCTGTTGCTGGTCGTGCAACCGAACCAACGACATTAACGATACACAAAACGATACATCTTCTCAAACATACTTTTTATCACAGTCTTGCAATTGTCTTAACTTTTTCGAATGAAATTCAATTTTTCGTTTTCGTTTTTGTTTTCGATGTGTTTCTAAATTTTAAGAAACAAGTCGACCTTTTGTCGCTTTTTAATGACTTTGTTGTCGTTTTTTTTGTGTGTGGTGTGTGTTTTTGTTTGTATTGAATGTTTGTGAATGGGATATGATTGTAGCATGATGTTTCTTTTTCATGTTTCTAGTTACATTATGAAATCGAGATTCATGGAATTACCAGAACAACAGCAATGGCAGCAACTGTGGTAGCAATAACAACATGCAACAACGAGAAAAGTTTTAGATGATGAAGTATGTATACTACAAGTACACGCGAAATGAATAAAGAGCGCATCAAATAAGCGACATAATAACAAAACATAACCAAACGAGAACTTCCTGTCCTCATCCCGGACGCGCACATTTCATTCCAAAAACCAAAAATATATATTTTAACATTTTGCCCAATTTTAAACGCGCGCGCGTGCTCTCGCACATTCACAAACAGACCAAATGAATGAATGCCGAACGAATAGAATTTTAAATGCGCTAACTAATGTGCTAACGATCATCAAGATTTCAGAAATGTAACTCGTGTTATATTATTCTATTATTATAATGGATAAATATCATGGAAAAAGATGCCTGGCATTTAGTTTGTTGTGCGCGCCCCAAAGCCATGAGAGAATTTATTTTAAAATGTATGTTAATTGTGTTGCAAACACCCAGGCATTTTGGCGCGTGTAACTGCTTCTTCACTTTTTATATTTTGTCTTTTGCTCGCTGTGTGTGTGAGTTGACTGGGTGCACGTTCAATGCTTGCGCTCACATTGTATATCTCAATGCTGTGTCAAGAGATGAAATGAGATGAGGCTGCATTTTATCATTGAGAATGGTGCGGGTGACCGAAATATACTGTCTGCATATTACTGAGCGTCTGAGAGTGTTCGGTTGGTTTTTACTCTCTCTCTCTCTCTTTCTCTATGCGTGCAAGTGTTAAATCATTATCACGAATAAAATAAAAGCTGTACGGCTTTGGTTGAGCGATGCAAAGACAACGTAAAGTTTTTCTTTTTTGTGTTCATCTCTATTTTTGAATTCTTAATATCTAGCAAATCTCTTTTCAAACATCACAAAACAAGCGGCAAACAAAAACCGTTACATAGAAAACGATGCATAAAGAACAAAAGAAAAGTATAATCAAAAGATATAAATAATATTAAATTCATCTGCACTTTGGCTATACACTTGATGAAGACAGAGAGCGAAAGCGAGAGGGAGAGAAGCAAAAATGGACGCAGGCAAAGTATGTCGTTGCGAATAGACATATAAAAAAAAGAAAAGGAAAACATTCACATTGAATTGAATAGAAACGAAGAGATAAATACAAGCCGAGTCGAGTAACAAGAGAAAAGCACAGGAAGGAACGCATTAAATTCGTTGAAAAACAACAACACTACATGCAGCTATGAAAAATGACAAACTAGAAACAAAAAAAAATTTGCTTTTTTCTTTGTTTTATTTTTGCTGTGCGAATATTAGAACGTGGATCTGAATGGAGAACGAAAAAAAAGACGGCACATAAAATACCACTCAAACACATTGCTTATTGAATACAACGCGCATAAGTATGCGCTCATCGCTTGGACACCAAAACAATTGAAATGCACGACAAATGAATTCAATAAAAGACGCCGTTTTTTATTAAGAGTTTTATTGTGCGCGTTTTGTGTCATACTGTATGGCCATAACAACATACACATTGAGAGAAATAAAGAAAAAATGAGAGAGGGGGCACATAATATTGACAATAAAAAGACGTTAAAAGATTTCCGTGTATAAACGATGACAACATTACTGTTGTATTGAATGTGCGCATCTCCATAACTTCTAAATCTTCTTACTAATTTTTTACATTCAAACATAGAAGAAGGGCGTTATTGAAATTTTACAAAAGAAGAAGAAGAAGAAGGAGGAAATATGAAAGAGCACCCAGAAAAAGCACGACAGAAAGAAACATAATAATTTTCGATCCGATTTCAGGCCAATATATAATCGAATCATATATTCATGTAAAAATCGAAATAATAAAACAACAACAACATAATCATCATCAAAGTTTTTGTAGTCTGATGAATCCTCGTGCATGATACGGTTCGTGACTTTTTCTAATAGGATTTTGGAAAATTGTTTTCGCAAGCGTTCGAAGCTATTTAGAAGCTTTCTTACTAAAAAAAGAATTTTTATTAAATTTTTTTTTACTTTATTGAACCAAAGAGAGATAAAAGAGAGCGAAAAAGATTTTAGGAGACATAAATAGAGACACACACACACACACGGAGAAAGAGAGTGAGAGTAATAAAGACGATTTTGAACATCTCTGTCTTTGTTTTTCTTATTTCTTTTCTTTCTCCGCTATCGATAAACATTGTACATTTTGTTCAATATATATTCTATCTCTAAATAGGACACGTGCTTGGAGGCGCTTATGCACCTTCGATCACTTTTATTCACTGTCATGCAGATACACAACGAATGTGTCGTAAACTCAAAAGAATAATAATAATATGAGAGAAAATATTCTTCATTTTCGTAAAGGAATACGTGACCAACTTCAATTATACAATAACGCCAATGTGATATAACGTACAGTTTTATGCCCGAGTGACAAAACAACAATTCAGATTGTTACACTGTTTTCTATCTGTATAAATTTTCTCTCTCTCTCTCTCTTTGTCTTTCTTCGTTTCTCAATCATCCAGCCAGTGAAATACGGCGTGCAATGTTCAATTTTCCAATGTACATGGAATTTTTGTTGTTGTTGATGTTGTTGTTATTGTATATTGTTGTTGTATCAGAAACATATAAATAATACGAAGAACGATATGAACACCATGGGTTTAGATTATATTATGGAAACGGAAACGATTAGAATCGAACGAAATGGCAAGGCCGGTTTCCATTACGTAGTCTCAACAGGACAGGTGGCTTCATGCAGAAATAACATATAACGCACTCCCATATATATGTGTGTATGCTACAAATGTGAAATTTGTTTATGGAAATTCACGGCACATTCTAATCATTTCACTTTATTTTATTTCATTCTTTGTTCGATTTTCCACATTCAAAATGTTTTGCCGAGCCGGGTCGAAAGAACGCATTCACCATACAGTCACCAAGAATAACAAACAGCAAAAACAATATAAGACGGAGACAGTTATAGCACATATACAATACATATGCATGGTTGAGTTGTTTGTTGATTGTCTGCCTTTCGAACATAACCTATCAACCAAGCAACTAACCAACTCAGTGCTATCCTGTTGTTGTGGCAAGAGTGCGTGTTCAACAAGAATGTACTGATATGAAGAATTAACAAAACCATGTCTTTGTGTGCAATTTTATTTGTATCTGTTATCATCAATATTGTTTAATGGCCGGCATTAAGTATATCGTTGTTCACATTCCAGTGGTTTGCGTTAATTTTGTCAAACCATATCTTAATCTAACCACCGAATCTTGTTTGGAACTTTGTGTACAGCATTTATGCGATTTTATTGCTGACACACACGCCCACGAATCAACGCATTATGAACTAAATGCAAGCACGAAAATTAAACATAATTTTCGTGTGCGCTTTTTTTTCTCTCGCTCTACATTTCCTTTTGGCGTATGTGGGTTTTTTTTCTTCTTCTTGTATTTTTTGTTTCGCTGATGCGGTCATCAGTGATAGTCGGTAGCAATGTCGGTAAAAATCGTGGTGTGATGAAGGTGGTGGTGGTAACGGTGGTAGAAATGTGGTGACGGTACGAAAATTATATAGATAAAAAAATATTCACAGTCGGATACAAACAAGTCCAAGAAGACAAGAGGGAAATGACATGGTTTTTTGTGCTTCTTCTTGCAAAGGTATATGCTCACATAATCACATTATCTTGCAAACAGATTGCATACATAAGCTTGAGAGTAAAAGTTCGGGTATGAGTGTATTCGAATCAACGTTGAGTATGTTACAGTGCTTTTTACACACAGTCGTGTGCAATGACTTGTTCTTGTACTCTCACTCTCTCTCTCTCTAAAAATTATCTTCACATACGACAGCACCATACAAATTGACTAAAAATGACATGCTTGAGAGAGAGGGGGGGGCGAGATAGCAAAAACGAATGATGGAAAAGAGAGCAAAGTGAAGTAACGCAAAAAAAGAATAAAATCACTTTTTACAGCAGTAACTTGTCACCCACTCATAATCACTCACGCTAATAGTTCATATATGTATGTAGCGAACATACAAGACGACGACGACACGCATTATCAAATAATTTGGGATGTAATTCAGTGATTGTGGCCATAATTAGCAGTCGTCATTTCCACGCCTATTTATTAGATGAAGCGAATGGAGCAGAAAGTAGCAAGTAGCGTATACAGTAACTAGAAATCTGTCACGTTACCACGCGAAAGCAAATATATTTTATGGAAGTTTTCAAAAAAAAAAACACTAACAACAACATCAAAATGATTAATGAAAATTAGACGAGGAAGTACTGTCGCTTTTTACGGCTGCAACCTCGAAACGTGAAAAGAATCATTTTTTATTTGTCTTGGTCGACTCTGACTTCGTTCCTTCAATCCACACAAATCCTGGGGTAAAATGGTAAAAGTTTTCTTTGTGATTTTCGGTCATTTGTTTTTGTTTTTGTTACTTGCCCTTCTTCTGGTTCTCTTCTTGTTGTCATTATTTTGGCTGGTTGCCGACAAAATGCATGCTGTCATCATGAGCACAACAAACAGAAACATTTTCGTTTGGTCTTAAACACAAACACAAAAGACAACTATCTATTAATTGGCTTTGTCTGGTGCGCCATGCGTAAAGTCTATTTCGTCAATTTCGCTCTATTCTATCTCTCATTTTGCATGCATGACGGAACAAAGGAAAAGTTCTTCTTTTTAATAATGTGTGCAAGTTCCATGTCGATGATCATTTCGTTTATGTTTTTACATTTTTTTGATTTGGAAAAATTACCAAATGATGCACAACTCTTAAGCCATCATCATACACACACACACAAACCCCAGCTCAATCTCTTAAATGATTGAGAAATGAAAATATGAAAAGATTCAGAAACAAAATGTTCGGGATTATCGTACCGTTAAGAAAATACCAGTGTATTCTTTGTGTTTGTGTAATACACGGCAAGGGTTTAAGGAATTTTCTTTGATTATTTATCGTCTTCGACATTTTTTGGCACAGTTGGGAATTTTGTTCATTTAGCTGTTTTGGCTGCTATTGGTGCAGCAGAAACTATGCATCCTCTGCAATTTCGAGTATTACGTTCAAAATGAGGAAATTAAGAGAAAAATCTTCGCATTGATCATGAACAAACAGATTTTAATTAAAAATGTTCACAAATGAAATTGTGTATTAAGTAGGTGTGAGAATATTGTCCATTACTAAATCCATTTGGTTTGCGACAACCGTGTCTAAATCGTCGCGCTGTATGTATATTATTTTGTATACCAAACTCATTCGCTTATTCGATCACACTCTCTCGTCTAACTCGTGTGTTTATTTCTTGGATTGATGTTGATATTCGTGTGCACACAAATGTATTGGGAATATCAAAACCGAATATTAAACACATAATTCATATTCCGCATGCCGCAGCGACAAAGTTTCAATGCTTATTGGCAATGACATGCAGTTATGTTTGTGCTTAAGATAGCTTCAGAGTTCGTGACACCTGCGATGCCTCCTGCTGCTGCTGACTCCACTTGGTTACCACCACTCTCTTTGCTTTTGGCTCCCTTTCTGTGTCTGTTTCTGTTTTTCTCTACCTATTCCTTTCCAATTTTCTCTTTTTCATTGCTTTCGCGTCATATTTTTCACCATTTTCCGCTTCTTTCTGCCATTTTTCATTTTATGATTTTATTGCGTAATTTTTTTGTGATTATGTATTCTCTCTCTCTCTCGTTTGCGCACTCTTTTGCTCTTTCTAGTGGTCGTTTCGCTGATTTTATTTTTCTGCCATTTTAAATCACATCGAATAGATACAGTTGCAGTAGTTTCTGAAGCAAAATATCACAGTTTATCATAGTCGATATTTTTGTGAAAAGCGCGCTCATTGAGCATTGCATGTTAAAATAAATTCACGTCCAAACACACACACCCACAAAACAAAAAAGCGGCACTCGGAATTTCAATTTGAAAAAATTAAGTCGAATAAATTATAAAAAGTTTTCATAAAACTATATTTCAGCATTAAATTGAAATAATTTAATAAAATTGCTGTTGTAATTGCGATTGCAATTGTGTGTATATTTGTGTGTATATTTGTGTGTCTGTATGTTTGACGGTAATATTAATAAAGAGCGTCAACCTTTTTGGTGAATAACGAATTGGTGGGTTTTTTTTTTCGTTGTTGAACACACGCTGCCGCAGCAATCAAGTCCGAATAAATTTATAATCCATAGTTAAAGTTTCCTTCTTCAGATTGGTTAATTTATAACTTTTGTGTGCAAATAAAAATTAATTTTACGCATTTTTTTATCAGTTTATATATATATTATAATTGTATTGATCGTAGTCAAGAGACCATCGAGAAGATACGAAAAAATATGGTGGCGGATAGTGAGTGAGAGAGAGAGAGAGAAGAGTGTCAAGAGTGGCAGCGTAAATGACATTAAATTATCCACATAAATGTGATTATGGCGGCACAGGAAGTTGTGCACACCGTAATTCAATAATTTATATGTGTGTTTTAGTTTATGATTACGTTTTGATAAAGATGCTTTGGGTGATGATGATGATGTTTGGTTTCTTTCTATATCTAGCCACATGATTGTGTTTCTCTGTCTCTCTTTCTCTCAAGTGGTCGCCATTGAACTCTGCACTCCACTTTGCTAACTACCCATAAGCCCATCTGAATACACTTTTGCCATATCTCTCCCGCAAAGTGCCTATATCCATTGAGGGAAAAAAAGCCACATTCTGATCCAAACTTCCATTTTCATTTCCATTTCGGGAAATCGTTGTGCGCTCGTATTCTTGCTTATGCTAACATCGAACGAGCATGTGAAAACATAAACATTGTAAGAATAGACATAAGAGTATGTGTGTATGGCATTTTCTGCATTTATTTTCAATAACCATTTCAGTTTTGTCGGTTTGCCATCTCGCTTATTTTCCATTTTCTATGGTTTATGTTTTACTATCGTTTGCGCGCCTTACTCAATAGAATTTCAGTTTTTCGTTTTCTTTGAGTGGCTTTCCTCCACCACATAATATTGCCTCATACTTTTCAGCCGGTCGTTTGGTTACCGTTTATTTTGAGATTGTGCGTATATGTGTATTCACTAAATCTGACGATTTGAATGCTTTTTAAGGTTTAACGCATACATGCTTTCTTTTTTTTTTTTGTTGTTGTTTTTTGCCAAGGGTTGAATCAATAGAATTTTGTTGATACTTATATGGTGTTACGCCCGACTAGGCTCACAGCGGGTGAGCTTACATTTTATGCACCTGCCATTGAATTCTAATTGGCATTTTAGGTAAAAACGTACCAAAAAAAAGACGAGTGGAAAAACATCGAAAATCAATCGTTGCCAAACATCCGGCCGCCGAATATGAGGCTCAATATACACGAATAGACACTTGTTTTGCACTTTGTTATTTCAAATACACATGCTACGACCGAACGATTTTCTTTTATATCGATTTAACTAACATTCATGAATATTAGAATTTGTAAGAGGTGAGCACGGTGCATTTCGATTCAAAGATACACTATAAAAAAAGAGACGGCATAAAGTGCAGATAAAATGACGAAAATCCCAGAATAAATGCTCATACTCAAAATTGTTTGTGAAACTGGAAAAAAAGGGACATACTTTTATTGGTTCACTCCGTCGAAAAGTCGTCGGCGAAACATATCAAAAATATATATATTTATATAAATTTTCGATGAAGTGAATCAATAAAATGGACCAACGGGAGACAAAAAATTATTACTGGAAAATTCCCAGTTTTATTTTATTTTTCTTTCGTACATGTGGACAAAAAAAATCACAATATCAAGAATATTGGCTCGTTGGCCAGTTGATTTTGCTTTTATTCACGACATTTCACACATCCTTTTCCCATATACGTTTCGAGACATTCATTTTTATCGATATATGTCATTTTTGGTGGTATACCGTTGTGCACTCTAGGACGACATGCACAGAGAGTAATATTACCACACAATCACACACCGCACAACAACATATAAAATATACGGTTCATAATATATTTTCACTTTCTCTCTTTTCACCGATATCTTTTCGTACTTTTGCTTGTTTGTTTGCCACAAACGCTATATATATGCCATTTTTCTTTGCAACCAACTACCCAATAATGAAATTATTTTTCTGATTGCTTATTCCAATTTGGTATTGAGTTAGTTTGCCATTTCGCACAAACCGAGAGACGAAGAAAAAAAAAACAAGTATTATTCCGATCGGCCGGTCGCATAAATACAGTCTTTTATCCACATTCGGAATAATCATTTGCGTTCAATTTTATGACTTTTCTCTACCATCGTCATAAGTTCATGTCTTGCACATTCCGTTCGTGGTTGTTTTTTTCTTCTTTTTCTTCTTCTTCTGCGTGGAAAACATACGCACGCACACATCAACAAAAAATATTAGCGACTGGTGTGAGTCGCACACTGGAAGCCAGAAGCAAAGCCAACTATTGCCTAATCGACATTCATATTTACCGTTCTCACACGTGAAAATGGCGCTGTTAATGGTATAGGATCAAGTCAATACCTCGAAATTTATATATTATTATTATTGTGATGATGTTGGTTTATGAACGTGATGGTCGGTGTTAAAATATTTCCCGATGTCATGTGCAAGCTATTGAGCTCATCGCTGAATATTAATCGCAATCATTTCTTTTGGCCACGCATACCTTATAGACCAGCAATACCTAATAAGTGATGACGAACATTTTTCTTTTTCTTTCGTCGTTGGAACATGATGAAAAAAGAATGCAAACCTTGTGAATGGTGACAGAGGTGTAGCTCCTTTTGAGATGAGAAACCACAATATTATTAATACCAATGTCGATCACATACATACAATTCGCAATGTTACGCCTCTTATAGAGTATTCCTCAGTTGCTTAAATTATTGTCGAAAAATATCGAAAATATACAAAACTAAGCAAACAAAACCCTTGTCACCTTTACATGTTTTCTCGACGCAACCTTTCGATTCCATTCGATCCGCAGCGCTTCGAAAATACCTTGAGACGCGGTTGCAAATGAAAAAGAGAGAAAGAGATACAGAGAACAACATCGTGAACCGAAAATATAAGATACATGTCGGATGTGTTGGCATTTTCGTTTGAAATTGTGCAACTATAAAATGTATTTTTTATATTCTAAAAGAAAGGCTATAAAGAGGACAATCTTGCTTCTTACTAAGTGAAGCGTTGTAAAATTCTGTTTTTTAAGATGCGAAAAGGTGGTCGCTAGAAATTGCGTGAGACACAAAAGGTTCACTTGACTTTCCAATAAAATTGAACTAATTTTCGACGCTGCGCGCAATATTTTATTTATGATCCACTCACATCGTTATCCATTTTAATTCACTTAAAAACAATCTGCAAGAGACTAAAGTAGAGCAATCGTCCAGCAATTCACAAACTCCACTTCTTCAAGTGCCACTTCATGAAGCATATTGTTCCTTTTTGTGCTATAATGAATTGGACCGTAGACGGATTATTTTTGTTCTAAAATGAAACTTCTTCAAAATGTAAATAGAAAAAAAACGACGCGGTAGTGAAAGAGAGAAGGCAGGTTTATGATCTCAGGTTAATTGTGCAAGTGTTTCGACCCTTTTTTTTTGTTCAGTTTTCTCTTTCTTTCGATCTCCAATTTTGTTTCATTTTGTCTGATTTACCGGAAAAACAGAACGAAGATTTTAACAGATGCTTGCACGAGAAAATATGAGCTTTTGCCATGTTTTGTGTGCAAGAGTAGCGGTAAAAAGTTCGCATCATGTGACTGATACAATGCATGCATGCACTGGCACTCTTCACATCGTTTGCCGTATGATTTAATGGAGAGCATGAAATAAATTGCAAATTGCAATAATACAAGTACGTAATAATTTATTGCAGGCACTCGATTGCAGTCTCGCTATTGGAAATAGATGCGCTCGCGCGTCTCTATCGCTTCCATTCTCTCTCCGTGTGTGTGTGTTCACCTCTTATTCTTGATCTTCTTTGATTTTTCGTTCGAATTCACTTTTAGTTGCGTCTCGCGCGCAATCCATTTTCAAGCGCCTCTTTTTCGACACTAAGAGTACGTTCTCAATTTGTTCACCAAACTATTGCACACGTTCAAAAATTATTATATAAAGTTGTATAGATTTGAAAGTACTTATTGCAATGATATCACACAAACTAGTGTCCAAGCCAGAGTTCTTCGTCTCTTCATGATGCCCCGACACACTGAGCAATGAAGAGATATAGTCGAATTTTGAATGAACGGAAGAGAAAAAAAAAGAACGACGTGATTGGACCAAAGCGAACCCCAAAAAAGTTCGTACAACAAAAACGACTCACAATAAAACGCTTTGGCTCTCTGTCAGTCGTTTAAATATCTATCTCTCTCTAGCCACTTTTCAAACCGGTAGCTACGTGTGCTAACATAAAGTGATCTTTTTTGTTTGCTGCATACACACACACACACACCTTCACACGTAAATTCGAAAAGGTGCAAAAATGTTTCAGCAATTATTCTGATATTGTTCTTGTCTCAGCAGGAGTGGCACTAATGGCACTTCTTTGAAAAGAGCATTAATGGGAAGAGTTAAGTAAACCTAATATTATTTCAAAATGTGGTGCGTTGCGTTGCAAATAAGTGCATGGTTGGTTATTTCTCTAACAACTAACAGAACATCTAACCAGCAACAATAACAAAACCTAGCTACAACAACAACAACATCAACCAAATGAAAAACTCAAAGAAAAGGGAAAACGCATTAAATGCTAAAAGTTTTTATTCGACCCACAAAACGATTCACTCACGAAATTCGAATGAATTAAAATGTGGAAAAAGAGTCGATTAGCTAGCGAATCACACAAACAACCGACGAAAAAAAGAGTGTTATAGTTTGATATTGCAATGACTTTTGGTTTTCAAGAGAATTCAGTTATTAATTGACCACATGTTTTCATTCTCTCTCTGTATATGTGTGTGAAATTGCCCTTTCGAAATCACCCCCGACCCACACACACAAAAACATTTAAGTCACAAGTCAATTTTTCACCATGACGAACGAAACCGATATGCTCTATCGACGGTCCGGAATGTTTATTGCAGCGCGTGATTTTTAACACTCTCATTTTACATTTGGGTCGATCCAAGCTCTCGACAATAAGAAGAAAAAACACCGATAATTCTTTTGGGTTACTTGTTTTTATCTCCCAGAAACTTTGATCTACTTTTTTTTATCTACTTCGTTCGGTGATTTTTCAAATCACATCACAAATAGTCCAATTTATTCGATAAAAACAAATAGATAGGCTTTTATACGTTATTGAATGACGAAAACTAAAAAAAGAAAATGGCATAAGGAAATGAGAAAAGTTTTTCTTATATTGAAGGTTTCTTAGGTTGAAGGCAAAAATGAAGGAAAATCCACAAGTTTCGCATTTGGGCCTGCTGCGCGGAAAAAGAGTTCATTTATATTTTTTTTTTCTTCACTCTTCATCGAGAGAATGAACAGTGTGGAAAGAAGACAAATGTATCGGATGTGCTAATGAAAAATCTCTAATAATCAAAGTGTTTTTTTTTTCTTCATCATTTAATTTAAGCCACAAAGCCATCGAGAGATGGATCGTTAATAATAAAATCACTGCACTGTAAACATTTCATTTTGGCCAAAGCATGACCGAAAGAGGTTTGGTCTCCAGAGATGCATTGTTGTTGATGTTCATTGCGATGTCTATTTTGATTTTGAGGCTTTTGTGTGTGCTAGTAATATCAGCGCACCATACCAACATCATTGTGCAGTTATGGTAGCAGCAATAATAGCAGTATCGATGATGCTATTACACATAATACTTGATTATAAATTCGATAAACGTATCGAAAAGGCAATGCGTTCGGTTCACTCTTCAACTTGATTCGGTGGCTCGATTCGGTCGAATCGTTGGCGGCATTTGCCATCAAAGCTACGGACATTTTAAATAGTTGCGTGTCATTGGCATGAAACATTACAGCGTCAAAAAAAATATACATATATGTATAATGAAAACAAGACATAAATTTACCCTCAAGAAATAATGTCTTTGATACATTGGTGTGCTGGTCTCATAACAATACATATACGGCAATTATTGCAAATCAAGGGAGCGAAGCAAATGGCCAATCCGTGGAATGGGTGAATGACCAATTTTTCTAATGAGAATTTATTTTCATGCACAATGTAAGGTTTTTTTTTCTTCTTTCTTTCTTCATATTTCAAGTGTGGACAAAAAAAAAAACAGTGTGAGAGAGAGAAATTAGTGTTTGATTTTCGAGAGTAAAAGCAGTAACTTTTTATATGACTAGACGCTAAATTCACGCCTTCGATGTTTCAATGCATCCCAAACAAAATTCCAAACAAGAGACGGAAATAAGCAACTAAACTATAGCCCACAACAGGAAAAAACCAACACACACATTCCCGTTGCATGTATGAGTCATTTTGTTTCCGCACGATGATTGCTGTGTAATGTGCAATTCATGAATCTAAGCCTGAACAAACTAACACGCTCATTTTTTTGGTTGTCGTACCTATAACTATGGGACTATATACATATGTGTGTGTGTGTGCACACGATTCGAGCGTTGGACAGAAGTTTCAGCTGTTAAATTTATTGACATTAAAACCATTCATAAAATAGCCATCTAATTAATCGTATTGCAAGGGCGACGGACTTTTCCGCTCACAGTGTATTTTTGGATGAACGCGAACGCGCGATAGCTCGTTTACACATCGGGTGCGCTCGATAATGCATGTGCACACTAGATTTAATACTAGCAGATGTATGTTGGGTGTGTGTGTGTGTATGTCTAAGCGCGTACCACCGCCACCACCTTCACCGATGCCAAGCCCACCATACACCATGTTTAGAACAAGAGAGCGTAAAGTTGGGTAATTTCTCGCATTTGTTTTACAGCATTTGTGTAAATTGCGACTCTTTCCATACACTGGTAAATGGGGATATTTTTAATAAATTAGATATTTTTCGTTAAGTCGTTTGATTAATAGTACTGAACCTCAAACACTCGGCAAATTTTTTTCTCTCGTTCTTCGACTCGAATTCACTGTCGCATTGGCTGGTATGGGTGAACGGTCGTTTGGTTCGTTGTGCATGGTTTTTCTTTTTGGCCAACAATGACGCTTTACATTTTCATATTGATCAAACTCTTGCCGAACACAAACCAAATATGTAACGATAAAATGTTCGAAAAGTGCATGCTCGTTGAGGACGGAGTTTTTTTTTATTAAATTCGAAAATATGAAGTGCCAATCTTCTATCTTTATAAGACTACTCTATCTCGAGTCGGAACACAACCGCGAAGTGGCGGCTTTTCTCAATGTAAAACTTTTCGGGTGCTTAAAATATAGTTTTGGCTATATTTTCGAGTACTTTGACTAACTTTTAAGTGTGTGTGTGTGAGAAAGAGAGAGGGGAAGAGAAAGAGAGAGTATATGTAAACGAGTAACTTTTTGTAAATGAGCCAGCAACTTGATGCGAATAATTAGTGAGCTTGTCGCTTGAAACGGCTCATTTGATCGCATTTTCAATCACATATAATGCAAGTGTCAGTCAAACCACTCCCAAATGTGTCGATCATCGAAAATCTTTTGGCAAAATTACCCAAAAATTTTAATCACTTAATCACCGATTTTTTTTTCTCTCTCTCTCGTAAGGATGTAAAATGTAAGTGATCAACAATTTCGACTTTGCCAGCGATGTAATATATTTTGTCACTTTTTTTTCATCTTCTTTACTTACTTCCTTTTTAACTTTCTCGCTCAAATTCTCAGTTCTCCATTTGGTGTTCAAAAACCCGTAAATAAATAGCATGTACTTAAATGTACTTGCTCGAAAGTATATGAATATGACTCCATGCTTGCACAATTCCAAGCTTCCGATGATACATACACACACATACACGGATGAACGAATGTGCAGGGAGTGAGTGAGTGTGCTCAGTAAATTACATTAAATTTAGCTTATAATTAATGATGTGTCATTCAGCTAACATTATTTTGTTATTATATCGTTTTGCATAGCGGCGCAATTTGTTTTCACATCAAAAATGGGCAATTTCCACCAATGAATCAAAAAAGAAAAAAAATCCAGTTTGGACGCGCCCATAGACGCGCGAACAAGATTATTCAATACAACTGGAATAGAGTTGTAAGTTATAGTCCATAATTAGCTGTGGATACTTATTGGCAAATTGCCATCTATAAATACATAAACAATTTTTTTTTTTTGTTTATTTGCCGAAAGAAAAAGTTCGAACTAATAAACCATTTTAAATGCGAAAGAGTCGAGTATTGTACGTAAGTAAAAAAAATCAAATGACAATTATATTATGAGTGCTATGATATTTACCATAGTGCGCCAATTATTCCAAATCATTTCATTTGCGTTTCGTTTTCAATGCGTATCGAATATCGCGTTCCGATCAAATTGGAAAATTCGATGAATGTCAAAATTGTTGAATATGAAAGTTACCGAAACAATACCACAACCGACCCACTCGATTTTAGCCTTAAATAATATTATAAATAATTACGAAATGGACTAATGCTCATAAATTCTGAGTAGTTATATAATATAACAACGTTAAATACTGTCTCATTCGGTTCATACATTCACTCACAATCATGACACACTCACATTCGGTATATACAACTCAGCTGGAAATGTTCGAAGCTAATATTCTTTCTCCATCGGGAGCTATCTGTATCATGTTGATGTTGATTCACTTGCAACAATTTATTTCAACGTACATTCCATAGACCGAGTGAAATTCATTCAAAATTAAAGATTAATACTTCACTCACTCTTTGCGTCCACTCTTGATACATGCTCTAAGGCAAATATTTTACTCTCCTTGTATTTGTATTACGAAGTTGAGTGCATTAATTACTTACACGTTCATCATCAAAATTGTGACCGACGATTGTGAGAGTGTGCGACAGACATGTTTCTCTCTCTTACTCTGTCACTCTCTGCGGAGTATCGGTAAACAAATTTGCAATTATCTTTGATGTCATTGGATCAGTGTGTGTGTGCGTGTTTGTTGAGTAATCGAAATTCGCATTCAAACCTCATTCTGGGATACGTACCTGTAGAAAATTGAACAGATAAAGGAGTTGATTAGAACAAGATGAAGAAAAATGTTGCAAATAAAAAAAATAGATTGAGAATATGAATAAAATTAGAATGGGAATTAGATTTGGTCGATATAATTGCGTATATTTTCGATTAAAATTCATCTATTTTTACTAATCAACATGGCCTATATGATACGATAGATGTCATGTTCCGACATTTAATGTATCCATCGTCACAGTACCACTTAAAAACCGTTTGATTATTGTTGAAATAGATCAAGGGAAATGTTTTTGCTCTTTTCTATAATTTAAACGAAATTGTGGTATTTCCATCGAAAATTAACCATGATTGCATGACAATAAACAACTAAAACTTTTCAATTTGTGTAATGGAGGTCCATTTGTGCGATAATCTCTTTTGCTATCATTAAAATAGAAAAGAGTAAGCTTGATTGTCGCAGTGAATGCGATTGAAATATATGATTTCGATTTGACAAAAGAGATTGACATTCGATATTTGCCATATACAAAAGTAAACCAATGATTTTCAAATGTGTCTACATTATATGTCAAAGTTAAATATAGGAAAATTGAAATTTGAGCATTTCCTTTTTTGAAGCGCATTTGTGATTAGGTTTTAAATATATGTCTCTAATTTCGTTTCAACATCAGATTTTGACGGTTGTTAGATGGTTGATATGTGTGCGCATTTTTTTTTTCGCCGCAGCTTCTGTTTTTCAGCTGTTGTATGCTTCAAATGTGCAGAAACGAAGAAAAAAAATGAAACATTGTTTTAGATGATGGCGATACGAGAATAATGTTTCCGATGCGGTCTTCAGTGCTGTTGCTACTGAATGACATTCAAAATGTATAGCGTGTCTATCATAGCATGCATTAGGGTGAGGTTCTTCTGAAGGGACATTATGGATTTTTGAAGCAATGAAATAACGAAAGAAACAAAAACGGACCAAATGACACAACAACTGTGACGGCACACATCACATATACATTGTTGGCTAATGTTGCAACTGATATGTTCTGTGTACAATCAGCTTATTTTACGTGCGCTTTTAACTCTCTTCACATTCGCTCTGTGTGGATTTTGTGTGTTTGTATATGTGTTTTTTTTCATTCTGGCTCTTGATGCGTTTAGATGACGTATTTTTATGTTGTGTTATCTGCTGCCATTTATCAAACAATATAGAAAGAAATGTACGCATATAAAGACACGGCATTTTCGAATGTTTTCGTTCATGATTCGGCATACAACATGCATTATCTGTAATACATGGCTCTTATCTTCATCTCTCTGGATATTTGCGTTGTTGTTGTCGTCAGTGTTGCTGATTTTTTTTTTATTCTCTCTCTTTCTCTCTGTGCACTTTCACTCGCATATACTTTTGAGTGATTTCTAGGTTTTTGGTTTTAGCTTGTTTTTCATTTGTGTGTATTGGCCATATGAAAAGGGATGAAACGGGCGTGCGGTAAACGATATGTTTTCTCATTTTACAGCAGATCTCTCTCACTTGTTTGTCTCTATATCACCAGAGAAGACCATGTCGATATGAAACACGTGGCCAACCCCCGAAAAAAGGTATAAATTTATAGCTTCAACCAACACATTCATTTTCAAAATATATCGTACAGTGTAATGTTGCACGGTTTCATGTTAATGTATGTGTGTATCTATATGGCAGTGCTTATTGCAAAGTGCCAGAGTAATATCGGTTATCTATAGATAAAAATGGTGTTTTATCTTGCAATGCAACGAAAAGAAAAACATTGATTACGTCCTACATATATGGTTTTTTTTCTATATTCAACCAACATCATTTTCTCACTCTCTCTTTCTCACTATTTAGGTCTGTTGTGTTTTTTTTTTTCAACCCAAAAGAAACAACAACGGGAAAAATGAGCGCGCGATAATATTTATCTCGGATGCTTTGGTATTGTTTTCGGCATATCACAATCACATCACACATACACATATCTCACATGTTCAATTTCCAGGAAAAATTTGTTTTTGTGTGTGCAATTTTTCGGCCAACACAAATCGAATGACGTTGAGCGGCGGCGAAAGTGGATAGATGCTGTGAAATGTGCACAGTTTTTATATATAATTGGCCGATTTAATAGCCATACTAAAATAAAGTTGAACAAAAAAGCGACAAGATGATGAAGAAGAAAAAAGTGCGAAGCAAACGATGAATGAGTGGAATCGGTTGAATAAAGTGAATGGGAAAGAGAACGAGAGAGACAGAGAGAGCAAAAAAATATGATCAAATATTCTCGGAAGCACGTTCTCATACTCATATTCGTTGGCCCACCAAAAACGATTGATATATTATTTGACGTGTTACCGTGTACAAATATTGCAGGCATACATAAAACACGTCATCATCATCATCGTTAATAGCGTGTAACAATGCTAGATGCGCCTACAAACTGACCTACTGAACATGGTACATGGGGCTATTTTATTTTCGATGTTTTTTTTATTCGATGAATTTCACTACCTGACAGCCACCGCCACCGAACGAGATGTGATGTCCAATATTTATTTGCTTGGCCATGTGCACATTTTTGAATGGAACAACACATCATACGATGGCATTTGCACGACGTTCGTTGTATTTATTCGGGCCATCGCATCATTTTCCATGTTAAGATTTAAACTAAACCAAAAAAAGTCAGTTTTTTTTTCGGTAGAAAGTGTGAGAGCAGCCAAAATCAATCGAATTCTAGTAATGGAAGTTTATGCATTTATATTAGCATATTGTCGCAACTGACGTCGACTTTTTCACGCAACAATGACGCAAAATCCGGTTGTTTCAAATGACACTTGGGATTCATTGTGACACAGGCCAAGAGTGCGAGATTTTCAGTGAGAAAATGAGTATGTGTATTTGAGCCGTGTGTTTTAAAGTTTTTCGAGTACAAATCACTTTGGGGATTATTAGGTCGCCTAATACCATATTTAAAAGATATTAAGTGACAGAAATTCGGTTAGTTACCATTGAATTTGGAATGGAATGAAAAAAAAGGGCATTTAATCTCTATCCATTAAAATTACTCTTTAGATATTATTGCACAATGGTAATTGATAATAGTGAGTCTTTCCCTTTTATGCTCTTTGTTCAATGGAGTGAGTGAGTGACAGAATAGAACATTAAAAATACAAATAACAAAAGGATACTTTAAAAAGAGACGAGAGAGAGAGAGAGTAAATTTATAAAAAACAGCAAACTGAAAAGTCTTTTTTCTCGTTTGCTAGATGAAAAAGCGAAGATTGTGAGAGTGAATAAGAGAATAACAGCGGGTTCTGTGTGTTTACACCCTTTTGCTTTCACGGGCCAATTCTCTTTGCAACAAATTTCATAGCGGATTAAATCGGCAATTCCAAAGAGGGACAAATTGAGATTCGAATTAGGCTCAATTTAAATCAGCCCAACTTTTGAATCTTTTTCCAGCGACAAATGTAACGTATACGCATTATATATACACAATATCGATACATCTGAATTTTAGTAGCGATATACTGATTTGTTGTTGCTCGGTTACTCCTGTTGTTGTTGTTCATGTGAATTCGGTTTTTTTTTCTATTTCATTCAGAAAAGGAGAGCGTTTCGAAATACCAATTTCATTGTTGGCCAAATCTTTCACTTGAAATACAATTCAGAGTTTATATTATCCAATTCGGCGGCAATTCATTGCAGATCGGGTCTCGCTTGTTCTACAACCGAGACATATATCGTTTTCTGTTTTTAATGAAGTTCATTTAAATGGAAATGTTTTTTTCGTCTTCTCTCCTCTCTCTCTATTTTTTTTTTTTTTTTTTTTGATCTTTATTTTTCTCGCTCATTCGGTTTTTTTGTGTGTGTGCATTTTACCATAAGCGATTTCGCGTCGTATTTTATTTCAATTGTTTATTTAAATGATTCCTTTCTTTATTTTGTGCTGCCGTTGCTGCTGTCATTGCTGTTGCTGTACTCGTTTGATTTGATTGTTTTGCGCTGGCGGTGCGCGTAAAATACACGTTCACTTCCATTCATTGAGTGAACATTGAGCTGCTATCCCTTATCGTCAATCCGAATGAAATTACTTGTGGCTGACTGAGTGAATGAGAGTTAGATTCATTGGGTTGCGTTTTGTTCTACTATATGTAGTTCTCAATTCATGCGGTTCAATTCGAAAATTTGTATTGTAAATGCATTTGCACGGATAAATGTGAAACACCGTGGTTTAGTTACATATTGTCTAGTTTTGTATTTGTGTGTGTGTTTGGTTCTGGTTTTCATGCTTCTTATTTCTGATACACACATTCTCTTTTTTTTCGTTAGTCTTTTTTTTTATTGCATCAATTTAATGGAATGGCAACACACGCATACACACACAAATATCTATCGTAAAACATTTGCTCGCACTGCTGTTAGCACAGTGTTCATTGAATCGATGCAATGTTGTTGATGCCGTTTGCTTTGTAGATTAGTCCGCGATAGTGGCGGAATTATATGCTGAGCGCACTGTGCCGATGTCATTTTGAATCAGAAACGAGGTAGCAAAAGAGATAGCACGGAACCCCTCTACGGTTTCGCGTCAAATCGATAGAAATGGTATGTACCCTGATATATCGTCGTTAAGAGGTAAACTCAAAATGACACTATATGTTAGATTGCAGTACATTTGTCACACTGAATGACTAAAAAGCAAACACACATCGATTATTTGGAATTGCATTCGTAACACCCAAACCAAAATAAAGATGAATCATTTTGACGGTGCCGTTGTGCACTTCATATTAATTTGCATAAATTATGTGTCGTCTTCATCTTATTCAATAAAATGATTACATATATCATTATTACATCACACATTTCATTCCCTTGATGTGCGGCGATATTCTGCTGGAGGGTTCCAAACTCCCTATCTCAATCTCTCTCTGTTTCTCTTACACATATTCCGACGATTCGAAATCATTTCAACAACAAAGCACATTCATTTGATTTGATTTCAAGATCGTTTCGTTTCATTTGAAATTTCATCTTCATACGCGGGAAAAGATGGGAAAAAAGTGCATTACATCGTTTTGGTTTGTTGCAATTTAGGGCTTGTGCTGTCGTTGTTCGTCTTTTTTTTTTCCTGTATAAGGCCTGATAGTGTTTTATTGTAATGATTTGCTTTCACCCAACCACCACTTATGCCATAAAATCCGAGCTGACGACAGACAAGTAAATAAAATTTCACGACAGAATAAATATGCGAGTGAGTTTTTCTCTTTCTCTCTTTTCTTCTGTCTTTTTCTTTCGTTTCGTTCGTGTTTTTTCTTCTTCTATCCATTCATTCATTTCTAACCATTTGGGTTGCTGCTTCGTTACCGTTTACAATGAATTCAAAAACAGGAACGGCGTTGTTGGGTATTTGCATAATTACATTTTAGATAAGACTTCAAAACATTGCCCTTTTTCAGGTTTCGGATAAAAGCCACGGAAAAAAGCGATATGTTCATTGCATTGCATTATGGGGCTAGTGCGAGGATTTTCAGTAGCATGAAACAACAACGACGACGGCGACGACAACGCACACTGTTTTCGACGAGGATAAAAGTACGCGACAATTTTCCAAACGGATTTGGTCAGGATTTTCTAGGAATAAAACTTTGCGTTTATTTCGTTTTTTCCTTTTTTTGTTCGTTGTACACGTTGTGTTTTCGGTTCGGTTCTATAATGTTTGTATTCCAGTGTGCACTCTCGTTTCGTTTAATGCTAAACTAAGTACATCGAGCATGGACATTTGCCGACGGAATCTGGGGATCTTGTAAACAAATCGCGATTCTTTCTGTAGTTTATGGCTTTCCACACCTCACTAACAAACGATATCGTTTACGTGCTGTTTTATATACATCCACAATTTTATATGAATGTATGCATGATGACAAAGTCGTCAAACGGAACGTATAAATAAAAAAAACCGTTAAAAAAAGCATTACAAACAACTGAAACTAATCAAATGCGATTAATCTTTTTTACATTAAATTACGAAAAAAAAGTATTCTCTGTTAAATATTAACTCTATGTATCTTTTAAAACAGCTTGGAAAAATTTTAATAAGCAATTTTTTTTTCTCTCTTGCTTTGTTTACCAACGGTATTTTCGTGTGGCCGAGTTTTTGTTTTTCTTGTTGCTGCTGCAAAGATAACTGGAATTTCAGCGGTAAATTCTTGTCATGTTTTGAATTTGTTCACATTTGACCCAGAAAAAAATAATGAACGATAAAAGATAGTAAATCTGTTGTAAATTCAAAGAATAAAAAAAATGATTGCATCTGGTGGTGAAAAAATAACGATCATTCAAATAAGAATGTCTCATTAAATCCAATCGATGCAATTGAAGACCATTTCGCCGTTTTTTTTGTTTGTTGTAATGGTTCCTCTTGTTGAGTAATGACTGAAAATCACTTCACGTTTCTTATACCATTTGAAATTAAAAATCTTTCAACGAAACGCATTTTTCTCCAAAAAAACGCACCATTCCTGAATTCATTAAATTCTAGACAGAGCGGAGCGTCTAAAGAGCGAAAATTTGATTCGACGGGTTTTTTTCTCTCCTCGCAATTATTTTCGTTAAATGTGTCTAGAGTAAGGTGATGGCATTTCATTCACTCGAAAATGTTCGGTTAATTTACGGATTCGGCCATCTTGGACCTCTTGTTGCACACTGAGCTATATCGTTAACACTAATCTCATAGAGTAAATGTTTTTGCCATTTTTTTTTCGGTGCTCGTTTCTTTACACCATTCGCCATTAAGTTTTATCATTGGTGCTACTACTTTTTTTACGCTGTCTCCAGTATTTAGAAAAATATATGTTTGCATTTTCGCTTGAATTTGTTTCTCACACTCTATCTACAATTTGGATAAGTGAAAAACGAACGTAATGCTTGATTAACTTCGTTTTTAGACAGGTTGAACTTTTTACAAAGTGATTTCAATGTTCTGTAATACGACTATTAAGAAAACTTCGAAATTCATTCTCATTAATGTATTAGCTTAATTGATTTCTATTTTACTGTGATTGTTTTATGCGTTTTTTTGGTCGCATCAAACGCGCACACTCAATCACGTGGCTTCCGAGACCATTTTTGGTGGAATTTCGATTTTAAAATTTTATTGTTAAAAAAAGATTTGTTCGCATAAAATTTTCTTGTTCAAACGAACCGAACATTCATATCAACTCTGTGAAGGAATTGCGAACCACCTACAACAAAATTTATGTAAACGAATTTCGTTTTTCGTAATTTTTTAAATGCGTTGATTTGTTTTAATTGGAAAATTCAACATAAAAGAAATAAGCCTGAACCGATTACTTGATAATGAAAATAATGACCGGATATTTTCACATAAATTGCCCAACCAAAAATGCATATTTATTACATTGTTTAGGTGGCTTAGTCATTTTTCACCGTAAAACCACATGAAATAAATCCAATTGGATTGCAGTCACCACCGCCACCGCCACCGTCACCGTAAATACGCGAGATGCAGCACACATTTGAATTTAAAAAAAAAAAACACAAACCCACACACACGTACCTACGTGATGGCCAATGAGACCGAAATCATTTTTGGTATTTTTGCGTTAAAATTAATTTGATGGCTTTAATGCCAGTTTTCTATTATTAAAATGTTTTACTTTTGCGTGTTTGTACGAATCAATCCAGGCTGAAAAGAGCAGCGGGAACAAGAGAGATTGGAATTATTTTTTTTATTGTATATATTTAAAAGAATCATTCTTAATCCATAGAATGGCTATCGTATACGCAAAGCACAATGAATTGTGGCTTCTTGCCCATTCTCTTTGTTTTCTTTTCGTTTTAATTGCTGTTCATTTCATTATTTCACGCAAAGTAAGAGCGGCATTTCTATATAACGTATGTTTATCCCTTTAATTCCTCTAAACTCGATTGATTGTTTTTAATTGTTGTTTTTCAGTTTAAAAACGATAGCACCACCAATTAATTGTGCACATAAAAGTTTCCGCAAATTGTTTCACGTCGTTTTAATTCAGTTCGGTACGTTCTTGTTACATTTTACTCATATCGTTAGTCGTTGTGTGTGTGTGTGTACGAAGAGTGGAGAATGGCGCGAACGCCTGAGTGTTTTGATTACGGATGTGTGATGCTATAATCAGAAATGTGATTTTGTGCTTGAACAATCGCAAATGTTGATTGATACTTGGCGCTCGATAAACGCCTGATGTGCACCACGCAAAGTTTCTCAAACAAAATTTATCCGTGGAATTTAACAAAGAAAGTGATAAGTACACAATGAACAAAAACTGGATTGGCGACGCGACGGTAACGAGAGAAACATTGGGTTGATTGGGCTTAGATGCAAAAAGGGAATGAATGATTTAGTAATAGGTGCTTGCAGGTAGTTGGAAAAAGCAAATTGTAATTATAATAACAATTAGTATGGCAAAACCCAAATTTAGCAGCTGCCAACACAAAACAAAGTAAAACACTTGATGTGTGTGTGTGTAAAATATCGATAGCGCACTGCGTGCATATGAAAACACCGAAAGAGAGAGAGAGAGAGAGAGAGAGAGAGAGAGAGCGAAGGAAAATGAGTAACTGTGCGTTATATAAGTTAGAAAGTATGTAAAATACCTTGGATCCCATATCTTATTAATGAAATTTTCGAAACTTATCCAAATTGTACACTTCCGCAACACACAACACATTTGGATACATAAATATTTGATATGCATGCATCTAATGGAATTCGAAAGAGTTTTCTAAATATTTATGAAGCAAAGGGAGAAAATTGCATGATTAAATTATTGGCAAACTAGCGTACACGTTTAAGTACCTTGTCGAAAAATTGTCGCCTTTTTACCATACTCCTCAAACCTTCCGCCCGTTTGTTCCAAATCGAACAAATTCACATTTTGATGGAGTCGAAAAGTGTTTTCGATTTAAAGAATATATTATTCCCATATGGAGTTTGGCGAATCGACGTTCGGGTGTGTGTGTGTGTGCTGAGGTTCAATCATTCATTCGGTGCATGTGAGCATTGTTCGCAGTGTCATTGTATGAGCGCTTCTCAGTGTCGCTTCATTGAACATTGACCATGAGCCAAGCAACGTGCCCTTCTCCCGTGCACATATCAGGGTAAGTTTCGTAATAAAAAATACACACACCGTTGACATCACGAGAGAAATATGTTGTATTGTGCAATGTTCTATCGATTATCGTTCGGTATTCACCATTTACAATGGAATTTGAATTGAAAACGAAAACGAAATTGTAGGGAATGGCCAACGAATGAAATAATACCATCCAACCAAAATACCGAGGAGAAATTTGTTTGATATTTGAAACATGTGTTCGTTACACGCAATCACATTATTTTGCATAGTTTTTTCCAAAGTGACTGCATTTCCGTAACTTAGCAAACTGACCATGCAAACAGAGTGGACAGAGAGTGCAATAGAGGGAGGGAGAGAGAGAGGAACAGAAGAAGAAAAAAACGAGAGAAATTTTCATGCCAACATGAACTGAATGATTCGTCCACTTTGGCCATTCATTGCATTTCACCATGAATTGTTTTCCTTTCTTATATTCTTTTCGTGTTCAATTCGTTTTCCTTTCATTCATCCTTAGCTACTTCAGTATTTGTGCCGTTTATTGTTCGTTTCTCCTTCGAGATCTGTCCATATCGCTAGGTGTTTTATCAAGAAAAAATAAATTGTATTCAGTACCGTCGTTAATAATACTAAAACGCAATGAAACGTGAAAAAAGATGGAACTCACAGTGCATTGTCATCGTATCATGGATTTGTCAGCAACAATAATACACACACAAATTCATCAACAACAAAAAAACAATCGAAAAAAACTACTCTTTTATTTTGCCTTCATCGTTTTTATTTATTTCGTTCGTTTGACGTCAGTGACGTTGTTTGCACGGATCATGCAACAATGTTTCAATTGATGTTAAATTAAATCATCTTCGATGTGAATTGTGTGTCGCGTGTACTCCAAAATCGAGAGAAGGAAAAAAAACCAAAATTCACCAATTCGATTTCTTTCGAGGTTTGATAATCACAAAATGTCAATGACGTTGACGTTATTTGAATTATCCATCGACAATACAATTAAGTATTTATGTTATTCGCACGAGCTTCTGCTGTAAAAATTTTGCAGCAATGCAAACGTGCTATTGACTTCAATGGAAAATACATGTTAAAGAATTTTCTTTTCAGGTGGCAATTTCATTTTCTTCTTCTCCCCATTCTCTTACACTGCTTCGGCTTGTTTTTTTTTCTTGTTTCCATTCATTTGCCATTTCATGCAGTATATTTTTCCTCATAAAATGTGTGTAAGAGATGTGTGTGTGTGTGTTCAAGTGATCGAACGTAGTTTGTGAGAAAATACCGTATATCTTCGGATGTTAGTCAAAATTATGAGTGACGTGAATGCCAATGGAAAACTACTTTCGCTACAACTAAATCAATTTTGTGTATATATGTATCGTATTCAACGGGTCGAAATAAATTTTTGCCGCATTTTCTTGTCTTGTAGTGAAAATTGAAACGAAAGAATTATTATGAAGCGGAAAAGAGAACGAGAGTGAATGAAATCCTCTTAAATGTATTCATTTATCTCGATGCACACATATAAATACATACACACCGGCATTTTATATGATATTGCAACGGAAACGATTTTCGAGTTCAAAATATAGATGAAGAAGAAGAAGAAGAAAAAAAAGTGCTGCATGAATACTTTGATGTATGACGAAGTAAATGCACATAGACACACTGAATTTATGTTAACGAAATACATGAACGAAAAACGACCAGAAGAAAATAACGCGCACAGAGAGATTAGGTGCCGAACGAGAATCGTTTGTCGTTATAGAAATTGTGTATCACGTTGACGATGTTATAGTTTTTGTTTGTTTCACCATCACTGTTGTAATCGTCGTCTCATCTATAGACTAATAGTACTGTTACATGAATAAAATTTGGCCAAATATCTCCTGTCATATGCAATAAATTGAATGAAACACAACTGCAATTGTATACAATGATGGAAGAGTTGACCTGACATATCCTTTACCTATTTAAGAAGCTTGTGTCAGTGTTTTAATTAATTTGGAATTGTATACCGATGGCTCATGAAATAATATACCATCATTATTCGAACATTACCACACATTCGGTTCTGTAATCTGTATGCATACGGTGCAATGCACACGAAAACGCCCACTGAAAATGAACTTCGGTTCGGTGGCACGGTGTTAAATTGCATCCATTGCAAATGCCATTTAATCGAGAGCAAAAACTCAAAGTGAAAGAGTGCACAAAAGGTGTGAGGCAATCTGCACCGATGTACAGAAAATCTGGCACCGAAAGAGTGTTAAGTGATAAAATGTCGACCAGAACCAAACATGGATTGTGCAGTTCACCAACAATATCGTAGCTGATTTAAAGAATTAAAAAAAAAAACGAAAAAATGAGTATCGTAGCAAATGCAATGCAAAAGGCGGTGATTTCAATGTTGCCTGTGTACATACAAACAACAATTTATCGTTGCACATTCGCATTTGCGCTCTCAGCTCAATGGAGTAAAGTCAACCAGTCGTGAAATCTTCAAGATGAAATGCGAAATTTAATTAAAATAAGAATCAGAACAAAAAAACACACACACACACACACAAACGACACAAACGAACCATTTCATGAAATATAGAGAAAAAAAAATGAAAGAGCGAGTAAGCAAACGAACGAATCGAGAGCTAAACACAGAACTTCAAAGTGAAAATTGAAGAGAAATAGTGAAAAAAAATGATTCACCTAAATTTCAGAGATTTAACCAGGAGGAATTTAATTTTGCTATATATTTTTGCTCTGCGTTTGTGTTTTTTTTTGGGCGCCCATTCGTTCATTCTTAATAAATCATGTTGTTTTATGTCCATAACCATATCGCACAATTGAGCGATCGTTTCATACCGAGAATTTTCAATTTATGAAATCTAATAAATCGAAATTCTCAGCGAAAACGACAACGACGCACAAAAGACTATATCTCACATTCAATCAGAACAATGCAATACGAACAACAACAAAGAAAAAAAGAATCGACGACATCAATAGCTGACAATGAGATAGAAAGAGAAAGAACAAAAGAGTCACTACTGTCAAACACCAAAAATATATATTGCTGCACCAAATGCACAGAAGAAAAGATATTTTGACAAAATTGCTACGAGCAATTTGTGTCTGTGTCAATTTGTTGCTTTGTTTGCAACGGTAAATTTGGTACAATGATTTGACGCACGAGCACCGACTGGCGAACAAACGACAACGACGACGACGACGCTCAAACACAAAAAATACGGACACACATACACAAATGGAGACAGATACACGCACCCTTTATGTTACCAGTAAATATTCGCATTTTTAATCAGTTCGATGTTCGATTGTGTATCTGTGCGGATTCTTTTTTTTTCTCATTCTGTGTCGATTTCAGCTCTGACATCTCCGGCAGAGTGACACATTTTTGCGCCTAATAAGTCACATTGTGTTTTAGTAAATAGCCACCAGTCAACTAATTCGAAAACGTAATTATCGCATTTTTTGTGTGTTTGCTGGAAATTTTGTTTGTACTGTCGTTTGGGAATTGACGCAACAAAAATAAGAATAAACAAACAACATCAAAAGACCAACATTTGAAAAACGATTCTTTTTTTATGAATCAGAACTGCTAATGTAGTTGTTGTGTGCATTTAATTAAATCGTTGACGACTCGTAGCTTACGACGAAAAAAAAAACAACAACAGATATATAAATTTAAGTTATTTGTAATCTGTTTGTCGAATTGTCGTTTATTTTTTTGTCCATTTGCATTATTTTTATTCTCGCTGTCATTCCTGATGACAATTATATTATTGTTTATTTGTTATGACTACAACAAAAATAAAAATGTTGATTTGCAAGCCATAATATCGAATAACATGATGGAAGAATATTGGCGGTCCAAAATCGTTGATGCAATCTTTTTCGGTATACCGAATGCACAGCCATCGGTCGGAACATGAGCTTGCTGCATTAGTGGAAACAATGTCAATGGGATATCCAATGCGAATGAGCACACGTTGGTACGATTTGCATCGGAAATACGGAAATTGGCAAATGGTAATGTTCATGGGTTTTTGTATGTTTGTGCAGGTTTTTGTTTTTAAATTTCATTACATCACTTTGACGATACATTTAGTGGAATTTTCGGACGGAATGTCGAATGATTATTCGGACGGAATGTAGTTACAGTAGTGTCGGTGACGATATCAACACCAGATACAGCATAATGAACCCATTTCCAAACAACCATTCACGCAACAAAAATGGCCATCAACCAGAGTATGTAGATACATTTCGGTGGTCAACATTTTCAGATCAATCGTTGAATTGATTTTTGTTCTTTTTTTTCTTTCGTTCTATTTTCTTGTATGTTTAAAGTTTTGTGAACTTTGTTAGAACAATGTCGGGAATCGGATCTAGTGTATAAATCGCATAAATAGAAAGATAATCAGAATCAGGTATGTTGTCCTCGTCTGTAGTTCTTCCCAGAAAACAGTTTATACAGAAACTTGAATAAAAATCTGACTTTACAGGATGATTGCGGGTGAACGTGGACACAAGTGAGTTGACGATAATGCACACACCGTTCGATACTGTCCACAACGTGAGATGTTCATTCCGTCTCGGCATTGAATTTTTTGTTACAACAAATAACTGAATCGATTCAGTTGCGTTTACAATAATTATTTCTTGTAGAAACACAAAGAATATGTTTTCTTTTTCTCCCACCCAAAAGATGTGCCAATTCTGTAGTCGTAGTCATTTCTTTCGTTTGTTTTGAATTTAAATTGCATTTATCTCTCTTCATTTGAAATTGAATCACATTTTCCCTTCTGTTGACAATGAACTCGAATGTCATCAATAAAAGTTAGAAAAAAAACTTAAATTGCATGTTAAATGGACGGTCGTTTTTATTTCGATTTGAGTTTATTTCAACTGCACGTAACGTACATTTTCAAAATCGATGTTAGTAATCATCGAAACAGTTTCAATTGGATCGTTGAGGAGACGAGAGAGAAAAAAAACAAACAAACAACCGGAAGATTCAAAACGATATTGAGTATATATTTTTTTGTAGATGTTGCTTTTTGGGCAAAAGGTTCTACCACTGTGGCCGAGTCCAAAGTATTTCAATCGAATAACAGATGTGTTTATTGGTGTTGCGGTTTTTGTATAACAACATACAAAAGATATGGTAATGGAAGAGATATGGTCACAGATACATTTTATGTCCAGTATGTGCCGTCATCATCATAATTACATAGATTAGCGCTAACGCATCAGTTTCCCTTTGCTCGATAGATGACCGAAAAAAAAGACGAGAAACTAAATACAATTCATACACGAAAAACAAAATACACTGAGAGTCAAACAGACGGATAGACGGGGACACTCACATATATCGAAGTAGATCACAAACACCCAGATCCCATGCGATAATTGGTTAATAAATATTTCGGAATCATATGGAAAATTTAAATGAACGATTAATGGACGGTCACATTGTCATGCAATGGTGCACAATTATTTTATGGACGAATGTTTTACATTCGTTGGCACATTGTTAAGAGCGCAAGGACGTGTAAATGTTATTATTTTTTGTTTTCGTGCCACTTTGTTAACTTACTATTTCTCTCTATCTCTCTAGTTTGTTCTTGTTCTAGTTACGGTTTGATTGTAATGGGATTGCGCTTTGGCGATAATAACAAAAACATCATCGACAATGACGGCCATTGGACATTCGGTACAGTATACACAATAATCATAATTTTCCGTATTTGTGTGTGACATGCATATATTTTTTTTGTGGTGCGCTCGAGGATATGTTCATGATTTTCGGTTGTCTAAAAATCATACTGTGGTGTAAAAGAAAAAAAAGTGTATCGATTTGGTATTCTCTAAGCAGTAATCGTGAGCTCATCAATAAATCTGCATTTTACGTTGTTCACACACAAACACACACACAAAAAAAGTCAAGCAAATTTTTTTCTCACGATCCATCGCTTTCTTCTTTGTCTTTATTCTTTTTCACTTTTACTCTTGTCTCCTCGCCGCATTCGTTTTGTTGTTGTCATATACGGAAAGTTATTGAGATGACGAAAGCAAAAATAAAACCAAGAGCAAAAAAAAGCGGGTAGTCTCGTTGAACAAATTTTGCCAACAAAATGTGATTCTCTGGAGATCGAAGCGATTTGTGTATATAGCTCACGCTTTTGCACAAATCCATTTTGGCAAACATTTTTAGTGCAAACACAACACCATCACCATCACCATCGTCACCAAATATACACGATGCATCTTATTAGAGAGGTGCTGGTTGCTCATCAGCATTTTTAAGTGAATATTAGGAGAGGAGAAGAAAAAAAAGAGAAACGCTGGAGAAAACGAGAGACGCAAATCGGGAATATATTTCGAATTTTCAACTTCTAATCTGAAGCTCATTTGCTCTTGCATTCATCGCTGCGGAAAATGTGATTAGAATTTTAATTTGGTGTGTCTCTCTCTGTGTGTGTCTAAACGAGAAACAGATGAATTTTTTTGTTGTTGTTGTTGGGTGTTGGAAAATTTCTTGGGCATCAAATAGAAAATGAAGGGTCATATAGACTGTTTTTTTTTTTGTTTTATATATATAAAAAAAATCTTTATATATATATTTCGTTTTGCCACAGTAAAAATGTATGCCATCAAAAGATGTTTCCGTATTTTTGGCATGTTTTCATTTGAAACACTGAATACTGATTTTTGGTATTTATATAAAGTATTGCACAGAATTTAAAACGAATTTTGCATCATCTGCCCTCATACAACAGACATTTCCAAAATGGACAACACCAACAATTTTTCTTTTATATAGATATAAAAATATGTAGGACACCAATAATTACATGGCTTTCATAATTCTTTCATCGAGTTTATTTCATCGCCTTTGCTTGCATTTCACACTCCCGAATACATGGACAAACTGATTTTGCGAGTAATTTCCAATCAATCCAGTGTAAGACTACGATTTTACACCGATTCATTAAAAATACACACAAAAGCTAACAGTCGGAGCCGAATCGAATATTCAATTTATTTCCAGTCAGATTCAAAGAAAAACCAACAAAACAAAAAAAGGGAATGGTAAAAAAACGACAGCATTCAAAATGGATATCTCAATCAGGAATTCGACATGTCGTTTGAATTTCGGCAAGCGCATTTAAATCGTAAATTTGTGACTTGCTACAATTTTCTTTGAACACAGACACACAACAGTGTCAAGTGAATAACAGTAATTGAGTATCTAGTAACGTTTCCTCGTTTGGTATTTTTTTTTTACATTTTAAATTGATCGTTTCGAAAGGGAATAAAGAAGCGAATCGAATCGGGAGAGAGAAAAAAAACATTGAACTCCGTTTAAAAAGTCTTTGTTTTAATTTTTCTTAATTTGAAATTTATGCGCCATGCAATCTTTAAGAAATTGCTGTATATGGCGAAACAAGATGTGACTAGATATTTAAAAAGGGAGAGCGTGCGTGAAGAGTGAAAAAAAAGTATGTAAGTAAAAGAAGATGAAGAAAATTCAGTTAAATGTTAATTACAATATGCGTTTATTATAGTTAATGTAATGGCATTGTCATGACGGCTTATGAAATGAACGAAAATCCATTTGAAATAATGAACGGAGCAATGGCATTATTTGCGGTTCTTTGCGTTGAAATTTAATGAACTTATGACTTGTAATTTATAAACATATACAAACACAATGAAGACCATGGACCGCAAGGAGAGAACGAATGCAAACGACAAAAACAACAACCATCCCGAATGAAAATGAGTGAAAACGTATAACGAACGATAACACATATTTTTTTTTATTTACGTATATATTTAAACATTTAGATTTCTTCAACAATAATAACAACAGAAACAGCAACAAAAAATGTCGTAAAGTTGATGCTGTAAATTAGTGATAAATTACCCGTATAATGATAGCATCACCATTAATCAATAAACAGTATAAACACTCTAAGCAAATGCATATTAAACTTGTATATTGGACAGACCGAGGCAAATGAACGGCAATGCCAAAACACATAAATAGACAGCAAAAGATGTGATGGTCGGATCGTCTCTCAGTCGGAAGGGACATTCCGAGTTGATAGAAAGTTTTTTTTCTTCTTCTTTCTCTCTTGTGAAGAAAAACAAAAGACAATAATATGCACGAAAACTAAAAGCAACAATCAACCAGATCGAAATAGAGGAAGAGAAAGAGCGAAAGATAAAAAAAATCAGTAACGAGGAGAATGATATCAGAGAATTTTCTTGTCTATTTCGGGACTAATGTATTCAGTTTTTTTTTTTTTTGGTTAAGGAAAAACAAAATAAAATATTGAGTGAGAAAAAAAGATACACACACACACATACGAAGAAAGGGAGATGGAGATATAAAAGAGAGAGAACTAAAGGGAAATGAAAAGAGTGAGTTAGTCAAAAGAAAAACTAAATGTACATATTGCCAAAGTAAAAAGCATCTCCAGAGAGATCAAACCAACAACAGCAACAACAACAACAAAAAAAAAACAAGTAAAATCCACATGAATAGTCGTAGAACTTATGCACACAGCACTGGATTATCTGGCCTGGTATTTCGGCTTTGGCTTTGGCTTAGCTCAAACCAAACCAGCATTTCCAATAAAACACCGGAACTAGAATTGCGCCAAAGCAACAACATCAACAATGGGTTGGCATACATATATATCGAGAAAGAAAGAGACTTTTGGCATACAGAACGAGTCAAATCGTGCCGAAAAAGCTGAACGCTGCTGAAGTGAGAGCAAAAAGAAACAACAAAAAAAACTGAAAGAGAAAATATGAATCCAAATGAGAGAAAGCTTCTGGTCTTTGGATGAACGAATGCAAGATGCAATACAGCGACGAGAAAAATGAGAACAAAAATGAAAAACATCGTTTGAAATGCAATCGCATTTGAATATCATTAATAAAGAGTGAATGGTGTAAGGGCAATGCTGTTCAGCGTGCAAAATTGCATGTGAAATGTAATAGGTAGCTGGTAATGCATACGTCATGCCATTATATTCAGATATATTTTCTACAAATATTGCGTATCCGAGCAGTTTTGTTGCATTTATTTTATGTAATGCAATTTGTAAATTTTGTTGTGTTTTGTTGCGATGAATTATGTTATTTGTGAACGGGAAATCGAGCGAGAGAGAGAAAGAGAAATATGTGGGAGAATAAATATGAAAGAGACTAAAAATGGTATATTTGGAAGTTGCACCTTAAAACCGAAAGAGACATCCTTGTTGCATACAGCGACAAACGGCAACGATGACGGAAGCCGAGTTTGGCATGTCAGTGTGTTTGGCAGTTGAAAATTTAGCGGTGGCTCTGTTACTGTATACCATAGATTGTAATCAAACGCCTAAATAAGACCGTGAGCGCTTGTTGTAATGCACTTTTTGTAATAGCTGTTGTATTGTGTCGCGTGTACGCGACGGCAACAATGCCAAACAGCATTCACATGTAAAACCCATCCCATGCAACTAATTTGAACATTTTCGAGCTGTTTGAATTGATACATCTTTTCATTCTGCATGATTTATTCAAATAATTTTTGCGATTCATATTTCATGAATGCGGTAAAAGGTTTTGAAGGAGAGAGAGAGAGAGGGCGCTAAGTAGAGGGAGTGAGAATTCATAGAGTCGTTATATTAATTGAAACACAATCGCAACATTATAGGTAGAGAGATAATTTTGCATATCGCGTTCCAAACCACAAAATCGCATTGTGTTTTGGTTATGTATGTGTTCGCATTTAATTATTATGTCGATGGTGATGGTTGAATGAGACCGAACAACAGAGAGTTAACATCCCCATGACACTCATACTCTATTTTTTTGGTCCCACTTTGCTTGCATTCGCATAAATTATGTTAAGTGTTTTTGTCCTTGAATAGTAATATTCTGTTGTTTCTAATAAGAATCTGATTAATGTGATTTAATGAGGGATTTCGTGGAATTGCTACTAACGTAATTCCATTTACGGAAATTACGCTACACCGACGATACACTCGATGCCAATGAGTGAAGAGTTAGAGAATGCGCGCGCGATAAGATTTTACAGAATACAACAGGCGCACGCGACAGGTACAATGAAATAGTTAGTGTGTATCAGAATGCTTATGTGAATGTGAAAGAGAATGAGTTATCAGTATCATCAAGAGTGCGATTGTTGATGGCGACCGTGTAATTTGCCATTTTATCGAGAAAAGCGAGCATTCGGATCAATGCATATTGAAAGGTTTGTGCCCAACCAATTCATTTACGATTCATCATCCGGGAGGCTTTACAAACGACAATTGGCAAGAGTAACGATGACAACGACAAAATGCTGCACAACAACAAAAAAACTGACACACACACACACGGAAAGAACCATTGCCACACTGATTTTTATGTGATACTTATCTCGTCGAGTCGAACTGATATTTCTCGTTTTCCCCCATCATCAATGAAACATTGAATTGCATTTACATTGATGGTATATATATGTTCGACGAATGAAACCAGAGAGAGAGAGAGAGAGCGAACAAAAAAATGAGAATTCCTGCAATTAACCATGTTGGCAATATAACAATAAATAAAAGCGTATTCTCTGCAATCTTTTTTTTTCTCTCTGGTTACTGTTTTGTTCGGTCTCTTTCTCACGCTTCTCATGCCATGAGATTGTTGGCGCGGTGAACTTTCAATGATAGCAATATAAACTGATACTCTTTTTTGTGTACTGAATATTATTCTGAATTGTGTATTTGAATGAATGAGACACACTAATTTATAGCTCGAACCTCGTTTAATGTTTTCTGCACACACATTTCTCGCGAAGTGGAAGTTCGCTGCAGTTCAAGCGCTCGTTCTTGAGTTAGCTCTTTATTAAATTCAATAGGAACCGTTTTAAAAGATATGATATCGTTGAATATTTATCAGAACCATAAACCATTCAAGCCGTTCACCCACAGCAACTGAAACGCACAAACAAGATAAAGATATCATCACGGTGGATGAGATCGACACAGCCACTTGCATGCATTGTAGCAAGGCACCAGGGCACCAGAGACACTGCAAAGATGTAAACTATTCATTAATGCATATGATACAGCGTATATATAAAAAATTATATACATGAAAAGACTCTATGTATGTTATGTATATCATATATTGGTGGCAATGTCATCAAGACTTTGCAATTTGCCAGTGTGGACTTTGTCGCTAAAGAATTGTTCACATCATAGTTTTAAAAGGTCCAAAACCCGAACATAAATTTAAATTTAATTACATAGTCTCTTTCACTCGGTGTGTGTGTGTGTGCGTGTGTGTTCATGCGTTTATGATTCAAAGAAACATTGGGCATTTGGCTCATAGAACAACCAATGGGCGAAAGTATCAAGTCATTTTAATTAGCATTCATTAAATATTTCAGTGAATTTTAATTATTCGAAGCGAATAAACTAATGCGAAAATTAAAAAAAAATTCTCTACTTCTTTTGACACTCTCTTCAATATCTGTCTTCGAAGCGCTCAGCAAAATTTAATAACTGTTCATTTTATAACGACATTTTTGATGAGTGATGAAATGTAAATCAAAAAGGCCACATTTTTTTATCCGTCCATCCCCTTCTTCCACTCTGTTCTCGTTTTCTTTCTCTCTGCTTATCATTTACACTCCCTATCACTCTGAAACAGTAAAAAACTCATTCGATTATTGTGTGCACACAGTTAAGTATTGGCAAAAGTTTCGATTTTCTTTTTTTTTCTTCTGACTTTGTGATACGTCGTGTTGATAATAATCGTCGAAAAATGGTTCAGCGTGCATTAAAAAAAACAACAACATTTATATAGAGTTTATTTAACAATTCCATTTGATTCATTGAAAAGAGTGAGCAGTTTTTTTTTTCATTCCTTTGAACCGGGTAAATTTATGAGCGAACAAAGTGGAAAATCTGCAGAAATATAAGTATTATTCCATTTCATGTATTTCATTTTAATACATTTTTTTCATGCATTTTTTTAGTTTCCGCTGTTTTTGTTATTACATTTTTTTTTTGATGAATCATTTATTTGAGCATATTTTAAAAAAGGATTTTCAATAGATTTTACATTAAATACTTCAATGGCAGAAGTACTGAAAAATATGGATATTTTAAGACACCTGCATTAAAACCATTTTTTTAAGTACTCTGCACAAATGAATCTCGGACCGAGTGGAAAAAAAGTGACTAAGTTACTATTGACTGTGACTATAGTTAGCTATATTCATGAATTTTAAAATTTTGTATGGAAAACTATCGACTACAGTTACTCAGTCAGTCAGGCGATTATTTTGGGACGTTTTAAAGTTTAACTAAATTTAACTAAGGTTGCTTATTTTTGCAGTCAATAGTCAGTCAGTTTGTCCCAAAATAGTCAGTCACTTTTTTTGTACACGGGAATGTTATTTGTAACAAGAAAATTATTTTTTTTTCTCGTTTATTTCGAAAATCGAAAAAGAAATGATTACAGCAAAAGTTAAAATGTTCATCAATGAGTGCCATTTTCGAATCAGTCAACCGGAATTGTTCGATAAGTATTGCTCACATTTTACTGAAATACTCAAAAACACGGGAGAGACATAGAGAGCAAGGGATAGAGAAAGGGATGTAGTTATGAAGAGCAGACAATATATTGAACTAACTGGTCATTTGAGCTGACAGTACGTTAGCCAGCTAAATGGACTAAAACAATAGAAGTTATTGTTTTAATGAACAATCACTTCTATTAAAACAAGAAAAGTGATTCATCATTAAAACAATAACGTCTATTGTTTTAGCCCATTTAGCTGGCTAACGTACTGTCAGCTCAACTGACCAGTTAATTCAATATATTGCCTAATGAAGAGAACGATTTAAATCTTTTGTTGAAATGCGACAAGTGATCGTGTCGAAAACGATTGTTTTCATGGCATTTATTTCTAATCAAAATCGAATTGAAAACAAATGAAATTATTTGACTTTATCCATTCCGCCGGATGTGATAATATTAATAATAACGATGATAATAATCCAAGTGCATTCAATATTATATTGAATAATGGCAAGTATAAAAGACAAAATGCATATGCCACTTCCGGATGTGATGAGATGAACATTCATTTACGATAAATAATCTGGCAAATCATGGACACAATAGTGACAAGCTGCACTTCATTTGGGTGACTTTTGATCGAAAATTAATACTTCAGTAGATTCTTTAATGAGCCAAATGTCATGCTTGACATCAACATAAGCACGCGCTCGCTCGTACACCGACAGAGAAATAGAGAGAGAGAGAGTCGCGGGGTCATCATAATGTGCAGTACACGGTGTATACCTCGTAATCGTGTTTTATTATTTGAGATAGAAGTTTCGATTTACGAATCAATTTCAATTAACAACCATCAAATCATTTGAACGTTCATCATTTTCTATATATATATGTGTGGAAAAATCCAATTTGCTGCATATGTCGTGTCTGTGTGTTTGTGTCTCCTCATACTTTACTCAGTTCCTGACCGTTTTGTTCATTCGTTCATTGAATTGACATTGATCACATGTGCACCAGACAAATATTAATTAAATATATTTAGTGTCGTACCTTGGTGCGTGCCGAGTAAAACCAACGATAAAGCAAACGGTCAAAACAAAACGCTCAAATTGCGCGATATATTGAATCGGGTGGCCCGAATCAACGACACCCAATCCATATCTATACATATAATGTTCATTCATCGAGTTGGCGACAGACTGCACCATTCAATTCCATTTCATATTGTTCGTGAAAATTCAAAGATATATCTATCTATCTATATAGATAAATAAAACAGATGAAAATAGTCAAGCGGACTGTACTACAGTCACTGTAGTGCGTTCGCACTCTTTTGCGCTCAGCGTGACACATCCGATAAACAATTTTTAAGTAATTATTTCTCTTTCATTTTAATCAATGGCAAAAAAATTCAATTTAAATGTGAACAAATGGACAAATGATGTGTTTTGAATATTTTCTGTTCCGGCTAGGAGAATGAGAGACAGGAGTGAGTGACAAAAAATGAGCATGGAAAGCAAGACACGCACACACACATATACATCACCATAAAAATTCAATGAATCGGATCAACACTCGACAAGAGTGAAAGCTGATCAATTTGTACACTATCGAAAACACATCCAAACACCAATCGATACATGATTTTCTCGACATTTCACAAATGAATTGCATGCACAACACAAGCAATACATATAATAACAACCGATTTATATGCATTTCAAACCAAATCGCAGACGATTTAATTTCCAAACCATATTTTGGTCATATTTGATCTGTAGATATATGCAAACATCAATTTTCAATACATTTATATTATATGATGTGGAAAGACGAGCATCGAAGGAGAGTTATTCAAAGAATTTAATATAACACTATTGACATGATGCATTTGGAATGTTCGATTTTATATTGGTAATGCTGAAAGCTATAATTTCTTTTCTCTCTCTCTCTCTATGTCGGTTTATAAATGGGCAGATATGAAAGACAATTAAATTCGAATTGAATCGAATTTTCGGAATTTTCGGTTCATTTTTGTATCGAGTACTGGACTTAATTACGTTATTTCCAACAAACATTAAAAAAAAACATCAAAAACTCATCAACTTCTAGAACTTTGTCGTTTTCGTAGCATAAGGACCTACATTTGGATATGGATAACGGTATATATCCGGTGTTCACCGCATAAAACAATGTGACCCACAATGCAACGAACAAACATCGGTTTAATTTGATTTCGATGCAAAACTAACACAAACCTTGTTCACACTCTCTCCATCTCTCTCTCTGTTTCTGTGATGTGCTTGCTTTGGTTCGTTTGTTAATTTTTTTTGTGTGTATATGATGCGCTGTTGTGTGTCATGAGTGTGTATGTATTAACACTGTCTATTGTTATTTTTGTTGTTGTATCTGTTGTTGTTGTCGCCAAAATCGTTAACATGCGAAATAATCGTTCGCTAAATGTACATAAATGTGTATTCAAAGCATTATACACACATCATTTTTAATGGCTAAAGCGGCGCAACAACTGTCATATTAATTTGGTTTCAGGAATTGTGTGTTAAAATCACCACATTTGTATCATCGCAAAATCAATTTAAGGGAATATCAACACACAGCAGCAGCAGCAGCAACAGACTCAATGCGCTAACCAAAATTTATATGCCATGTCTGAATGATTCGACGGCAAATGCAGTACGGTTATTCGGATATAAGTGCGAGTGCATTGAAAACAATACGTGCCACTTATTGCAAAATATTTTATAAGAATAGCCGAATAATGCGTTGAAAATGTTTGGGTCGTCGACGGTTGGCATTGCTTTTGTCGTTTGTTTTGTGTGTTGGTTGTTGTTTTTGATCTCCATTCGAAATTGATGAATGGTAGAAATGGCAAAAGCGAATATCAAACACAGAGACGAACAGAGTAACACATACATTTGCTTGTTATTTTTGTTGTTTTTTTTTTTGTTCAGTTTTTCCCGACTATAATGCACCCGAGCATCGTGATCGGTTTTGAAAGAATGTATGAAAGAAGAGAGGAAAAATCTCGCATCACAGCCATTGCAAATAGCATATATTTGATGCAACAATAATATATACTTGGGAGCAAAATGCATCGAACACCGTGCCAATGCATTGTTGGCTAGGGTCTTTTGTTTGAAACACATGTAATTGATAGAGAATGCAATACAATAGATTAAACTAACATACATGCGATTAAGTACCAAATATGTCATTCGAAGTCCATTGTGTACATTCTTTATTACAACAATCGTTTGTAATGTATCGGCAACGAATAATACCAAAAATTATTCCGAGTGGTAGTTGCTGTTGGTGGTGGTGGCGATGGTGCTGTTGCTGATATGGAGTGTTCGTTGATTTGTTCATACAAATGTAATGCACAATCTTGTCGTTGTCGTTTGCGTTCCGATTTTATTTAATAAGTGCACCTCGTGTGCTGTGCATTAGCATTAATTTTCAAATATTAGTGTGCGAACATTGTGAATAAAAGCGAAAGGGAAACGGAATGAGATATAGATATAGATGGATTTGTCTTGCATAATGTACGAAACGTTTGCACTACAATGCATTTTCAACATCTCTCTTTTACTCGCTGTATGCATTTTTGGTTGCTTTCAATTGCCTCTGGCTTATCGACATAACATGCAAATGCAAACTTCTGGCTTTTACCATTTTCAAGCAAATCACTGTTCGTTGCACCGTCACTCGGTGTGTTCAAACACCACCACGACAACCGTCGGCAAACTAAACCAAACTCCTTTTATTCACTCAATTCCAAAATGCTAGAAATTGAACGAAAGGATGGATTTGAATTTTGATGGAAACCGTCAACAAAGCCAAAATGCCTGCATTTGAAAGACAGACCAACTCAAACGAAACTCCCTTTTAATACAATCAATCGAAAACTCAAATAGCCATTCTTTTGTTTGGCCCGCCATTCCCACTTACCCCACAACACCGCAACCCCACAAACGCACACCAATGCACACACACACACATACACTCTCGTTCTTACTTTGGCCGGTTTGTTCCTCTCTTTCCGTCCGGTCATGCCATTCCTTCATGACATTCAGCATTCGTTTGCTGCATTTTAGTCGCCTTTAGTGGCTTTTGCTTTTGCTATTTTCATGCAAATATGAAAACGACTCAAATAAATAGTTTCCAAATTATCGTATAATCATAACATGAAAATATTCTTGAAAAATCGTTTTTGTGCAGGATCGTTCCACTCCTTCGTATTCGTTTCAATTTCAGAAATTTGTTGTCGCCGGAACGAAGAGAAGATGTGTTTAGAGCATCAAGCAAAGAAATAGTGGAGAAAAAAGAAAATCGAACAGTACCATATCCCTTTGGTGCGCTTTGTTTGCAAAGGAGTGGGTAATTCGACGATTGCTTTATAAAGAAATAATTCATGACGGATAAGAGACACATACACAGAGAGAATTTTATGACAGGCACACACATACTCGCCATAAGGAGAAAGAGAACGATGTGCCGTCTAATATACGGACCAACCTTCATTCTCCAGCATTCATTTCAAAAGTCTCAAATTGTTCAGTCTTTGGTTTGGCACAACATGCACCTATGCAAGTCATTCTTTCTTTCTTCCAATTGCTATCGCTATGATTCCAAAAGATTTACTTAAACTCTTTGAAATCACAAACAGGAATTTCGTTTCATGTCAAATTGCCGAATTGAATGACAAATGTGTGTTGACCCATTTTTGTTGTTGTTGTTGCTGTTGATCTTTTTAAAATGGCATTCACTTTGGATCACCGTAAATTGTGACCATTCGTCGAAAATCAAGTCATTCACACAAACATTTCAAAATTGCACAAGCCAACAAAAAAAACCAAATTGCCAATCGCTTGCAGCACACAAAAATGCACACCCAAATAAAAACGACAATAACAATAAAAAAAACGAACATTTTAAATATTCGATTACATCAATTTCTAATTAAAATTGTCTTTTGCTGATTCGAAATAAATGGCCGTTAATGAAATTAAGATTTAATCGGATTGGTATGAAAACATTTTTCAACGCAAACGACAAGAACATGCAATGTTCAATAAATGTCTCTCTCTTTCTATCTGTGCAAATGCACATTTTCACCGCTGTTTCTGGTTCGAATGGTGTCTGGTTGTGTGTCGGCTGGTTTGGTTTAACATTGTTTTGTACGCAAAGCACGAAGGTTTTAATCGAAAGATTTAATCCATTCGTGTGTGTGCGCGCTTCAACTGTACATATATCTTCAAGTGTGAACAAATTGAAAAATCGATTCATGTAAGTAGAGTTATACTTATTATTCATTACGATATATTCTATTACATTAATTTCTTGTTGCCGGTGTCGCTCTTTCTTTCTCAGTTTGTTCCGTGACTTGTGCAAGGAATCGACTGAATTCCAGCAAATGTAATACATTTTTAATGTTCAATGGTTATAGTTTGCCACTTTGAACACATGAATTGCCTGTTAAACGTGTCATGACATTTTTAATTTCAAGTACATCATGTACAATTGTACATGCTCTCATTTTGCCACTTCCACCTCGATGAGGTGAAAAAATCTATAAAATTCGATACACGAATAATCCCTGAAACGATTTTCCGAGAAAGAAACTCAACGAAAAATAAACCGCATTTCAATTTGATCGCGTGAAAATTGTTCATCTCATAATTGTTGAACACACTTTTGATCATGACGATCATTTTTGAATGCGAATTTTCTTTCAGATTTTTTTTTTCTTTCATAAAATATTCATTCTTTTTAATAATGAGTTATTATCTAGTTGATTTTTTCATTTAAAAGAAAATTTATTTATATATACTTTTTTTCGTTCGTCGACAAAATGTCTATTTGTTCGGAAAAAGTTTAAATGTTTATTTTTAATAAAATTAAATTGTCTTGTTTATTTGCTATGATTATCATTTATGTTTGACAAAATCTTACCTTTATTGATGAGTGAAATGCAAATAGCCAGAAGGAAAGTTGCCGTCATCCTTCCACGTTCACCGTTATTTTTCGTCATGGCTTTCTTTTTATAAGCAACAGCAAAACGAAGACGTGAACAAAAAAATAAAACCGAAAATATTCTCCTGTCAACACACAAACACAAATACGTACACCAAACAAACAACTGGCAGAGTCAAAGTTCTTTTGTTTGCTATTGGCTCCTTTTTTTATCAGAAGCGTCGTTTTTCTTCAGTTCTCTTGCAATTATGAACTCTTCAATAATTTTCCAGTTCTTTTCTGTGTATCACTTGTAAATTATCGAAATGGCCGTTGTCAGTGTATGTTTTCTTTGCATTTCTCTCTCACGCTATCGGGTCAGGTAAGTTTGTGCCGACAGTTTGTGCGAAAAGTTTCTTCTTTTCAATTAGTTAGTGTTTGTTAAATGTGAAAATTCTCTATTTCTCTGTAAAATGTTTCTTTTTTTCAGGGCAAAAATCTGTATGTATACATATAAATTCAATTTGATCAAGAATAGGTCATACACTGCACTTTTAATGAATTTCAACTATTTTTCCCTTAAATTTGCATATCAAGTAAAGACTACTCCTTTTTTTATTGTAAAATTGTTATGTTTGCATGTGAATCGTTCTTCCTTTTCCTTTCAAGGTGTATATGGTGCACAGAAAAAAAACGGTAAATAAATAATTTTGCAATGTCGTCCGTGCTTTTTTAAATTAATTTTTATACGTGTTTTATTTTTATTTTGTTCAAAAATTATGTGCTGCAATGAACTGTTATTACTTTTAATAAATTATGATTGTTATGTTAAAAAATATGTCTATCTTTAAATTATTGTTCTTTATCCGTGGTTATTTATGTTCCTGCAAAAGTTTGGCAGTCGACATAAAAGGAGCGAGTTAAACCAAATGAACGAGCAAACTATGAATTGATTGTTTATATTACGCTTTTCATTTCCGTTATCGCGTGCTCTTTTTCTTTCTCTCTCTTTCGAGGTGTTTTTTTTTTGTAAGAGTAATGGCAGTGTGATCACTTGAACGTTTCGTTGAAAACTGAACAACAACTCAAGTCAAATAGAAAATTTTTGGTTGAGAAATTTGCAAAAGTTTCCGCGTGTCTCAGCGTTTCTATTTTACGTTTACACTGAATGGAATCGCGTTCGTTTTGTGACTAAAACTTAAACACTTAATTTGCAGCTGTTTGTTTATTCTTTTTTACGCACTAATTGTATAAACTTTTCGAATATTGCTTGTAATGATCGTTGTGTCTGTGAAAAACGACCAAAATCAAAATCGAAACAAATAAGTTGTCCGTGAATATAAAAAAAACAACTCACGCACACAAACATACGACAGCGAAACAAGAAACGAGATAAACTAAAAATACGTTGAGGTGGGTGAAGAAAATGCCAAGATGTTTTTCTCTTCTCTTCGATTTGCGCGAAAAAATTCGTGTGTACCTTGTTTGTGTGTTTTATTTCGTTATTTATTTGTATCGTTTGTTCTTTTGTTTGTTTCACTTTTCAGCAATTCACTATCATTGATTGTTCAAATATTAACTTTCAGTTCATAGTTGTTTAGGTATACTGTATTGATCAGATAATGAATCCAATAAATAATACAAAATGGAAAAACAAAAGAAAATTAACAGAATCAAATTGACATGTTCAAGTGAGCCAGTCAACCGATCGTTTTGATGACTTTTTCAACACGTTCACCGTTTTTTCTTTTAAATCTTCTTTCCTATTTAATTTCGTTGCGTATTTGACAGATTCAAATGAAAACAACAACAAAAAGATATCGTTTGAATTTAAAAAAAAACTACACTGTTGTCTTTATTTAGTCGTTTTTGAATTGTTTTATCTTACTTTCTTTGACTTTTTGAAAGTTATGTTGATCGGTTGTTTAAATTCAATCAAACGGTCAAAAGCACGTTGAAGCGACTTTGCCGATTCGAATGTGTCGCACAGAATTCTGACGATAAATGTAAAAACGCTTCAATAGCAGGAGAATATTGGCTTATGATGTTTATTTACATCGTTCATTTCATTGACTGAATTGTAAACACCATTGATACAGCTATTGTACCCCCGAATTTCAGTCACACACACGCCGCTCATAAGACTCACTCATTTGCTTGTGCACGGTGCTGTGCTCAACTGCTGTCCTGTGTGCTATATGAATTGTATTGGCACATTTATGATGATAGCGGCACTCCGGCATACTGCAGCTGTGTGTCGGTTGTTCGCAACGTAAGTGTGTGGATTTAACTGGAAAATATGCCCGGCCCGCCGAACCGAATCATTCGTATCGCATTGAAGGCAATAAACGCAATGAAAATTTAACATTTTAAGAGAACGCAATAGAAAACGGAACGGAACGGAATGGTGCGACATCGGATATATTCATTCATCCACAATGCATACACGATCCACATCATATACACAACACTGTGTGTATGGCATTTAAAATCGTCGGCCACACAAAATTGTCGACTGAATATCGCGAGGATAGATCACCGAATCACATTCGGTCTTGTTGTGTGTACATCGACACCGAGAGAGAGAGGAAGAGAGAGAGAGAGAGCAGCAGCACACCGACGACGACGTAACACCGTGTTCGTTTGACTGACGAGCTGCATGGTGTTGGAAAAGTGCTGAAGTGGAAGTGGAAGCATTGAGTGCCAGAATTTTCAATGCAATTCGATGGTAAAACGAAGAGATGTTATGAACGTTCTTCGTTCGTTAGTTCATTTGATGTTTTGCTTGTTTGTTTATTTGTTGTTTGCTTGCTTATTTGTTTGTTCTTTCGGTTCGTTGCTATTGATGCTGCTTTTGCTGTTGCTGTGTGTCATTGTTGAACAGTGTGTTTGTCATGTGTGTGCGCTCCATGCAAAATATCACCAAGTTTGGGCTCAAGTAAAGATGTTATGTTAACATAGGCTTTTTGAATGCCACTGTGTGAATGTCACTGCTTATTGTTGCCGACCATAACGGTATTTATCGTTTTGTATATTTTCGAGATGGCAAAATTGTGAGATGAATAGAGAAAAGAGAAGAAAAAAAAACACACACACACATAAATCTATTCAATATGAATAGCGAAACATGCAAAAGCACACATTTCGCAAGTGTGTGTGTGTGTGTCAAAGGAATGTCGATTTGAACATCAAACACATTAGAACGAGCCTTCTGTCCGGTCTCTCTTCTCGGCATTGCTTTTGAATTATTCTGAATGCGAGCACAACATACATATGATATATGTATATATAAACGAATGAATGAATGGTGCAAACACAAAATGCGTGCAATATTTTATTGAAACGTTAAACATACCACCGCATATATTCAATAAGTGTATTCCGTTGTAAAGTTAAATGTAAAACACACGCAACAACATTCAACGCCTGATTCGTGTCCTTCTCTTGTGTTCTCTATCACTTTTCGCTTTTCTCCCTGTCTGTTGTCTCTATTTGTGTGCCGATGAAATGGTGAAAGTACGCACAAAAAAGAAGGGCGAATGCGATGATGATCCATTCAGGGTAATATAACTTCATTTCACCTTGATATTTTTATTCGATACGCTATTTTGCCCTTTTTTCCGCCGATCCACTCCTCAATCGTTTTGTTCGTTTATTCGCTCGTTTGGTTTTTCGTTCTCGCACACCTGATTGAAAAATATTATTGATATATTGATAAAGTTCGTGCATCATAAAAATAACGAATGAAAATACATACAAACACACAAACTACGAGAAGTAGAGAGCGCACATTTGATTCCATTATGCACGTAGAAAGAGAAAGAAAAAAATTGTACGGTAAATTGTAACGAATCGAATGAAGAAAATCTTCATTGCTCTTCTCGGCTTGCTCTTTTGAAGTCAAAGTGGTGCTCGCGTATCGAAGAAACGACCAAAAATTCGTTCGAATGAAACGATGATGTGGTGGAAAGACAGCGAAAAAAATTGCGGTTACGAGGCAAGCGTGCGCTCAACTCACATGCTTACACATTCAAACAACATTTCCATAAATAATTTTTTTTTTGTTACGCTCGCGCTCGTTCGTTTAACGGCCAAATACAAAAGAGATGAACATGGAATATATGATCATGCATGTAAAATGAATTGAGGAAATGGCAAACGTTATTTGAAGAAAAAGGAGAAAAAAATACCATATTTTTATGTGCGGCGAACGAAATGAAAAACTAGTACATCCACACACACACATACCGACACAACGTATGAAAAAAATAAGCGACAAAAAAAGACGTAATTTAAAAGAGTTTTCATTTCATTAATTTTCATTTAATGACTTTTCCACAATTTTATGTGATGTCACTTTAATTTCAATTTAATTTCGTGTCAGTCGTCAACGCTAAGCCATTTACTGGCGTTGCTGTCGCCAACACATATAGACAATGACGATACCGACGATGCATCAGCAGCACTACAATCGCAATTCATTCATTATAATCGAATGGTAATTTCATGAGCCATTGGGTTGGCTACCATTGCCTTGGCTACTACTGCTCATGGTTGAAATTTGAATTAACGTTGCCAGCGATGAGCATTTCTATTCCAATGTTTTATTTGTTACTTTTGCTCGATCGCACTTTTCCAATGTGGCTTTTAACACCTTGTTCCATTTTATATCTATACAAACGTTCATTCTAATATTAATTCAATACCTGTAATCCGTGATGAACTGAAGAGAAGAGAAGAAAAAAAAACTAAAACAAAATATCAGCTTTCAAGTGAAATAAAAAAAACAGACTGGTACAACCATTTTCACAATATACACACGCACCGCAAAAACCAAGAGAAAGAGATCGAAAGAGTAATATAAAGCGCAAAAAATGAATTCAACTGGATGTGATGAAATATGCACATAAATTATGCGATTCACACAGATCCTTAGAGAGAACTCTTTTGCACACCATTTCTCTCCTTTTCTCTCTATCTGCCAAACGCTCACTTTTATTGAGAAACGGTATTTTTCGTGCACAAACAAACATATAAACCACAGCTCAACGAGCTATGAGTGTAAGACCATACATTATATGCTACTGGCCACTCCCGCCATTGGCTTTACCGTGTGTATATGTGATTAGACGATATGGCAATTCGGTTGAATGAGAGTTGCACCACAGGAGATGCTTCTAAAACAACAAGTATACATTCGCCAAATGCCCATTACATTTTACTACCATCCCATTAACAATTGGCTTCCAAAACACTAACCAAAAATGACCGAACCGCGCTCGAAATTTACCTTGCATTGTCGATATTTTTCACTTTCGCGCGATCTATATGCGATACATAAATGCTTCGTTTGCCTTTGAAATTCGTAGTTCTTATGGTAAAAATGATTTATTTACTATTTTCCGAGTTGAATGCAATGAATTGGTCAGACCGGCAGTGAACAAAATAAATACCCGAAACAGAGAGATCGTTGTGAAATTCATTCAATTGACTTCCGACCATACCTTTTTTCTCATCTCGTACTTTCTCTCTCTCTCTATCTCTATCTCTTTCACCGCTGCTCGGCTGGTGTTGTGTTGTTTTGTCGAGTCTTGTTCCGTGAGAGAGGGTGGATTTAACACACGGAACAACCGCTGTGTCTATTTTGGATAAAACATAATAATTAAAGGTAATAAAATAAAACTAAAAGTCCAACATGAATAGCTATTGCTAGCACAATGGCATACCGGAGAAAGAATCGTACGACAGAAGGACCAGGAAAAAAAAACTGTGGACAACAAAATACATTGTTTGCACGTGTTAAAAATTATGACGAGAAAATGATATGACTCAGTCACATTGTAAGCAACACAAAAAAGGGGATTCGAAAACCAATATATACACTTTCATTGCAAAAGTTTTGAACCAATTTCAATATTTGGCGTGCATAGCGTCTTTCAAACCAAAATTATGTTTCAATAATAAAAAAAGGGAATGATATAATTTTTTTTCATTAAAAAATAAGGAAAATCAGGCGCACACACACGCGCGCGCACAACTCCATCAAAATTACGAAATTCGTTCATTTTTTCTCATTTAGTTTATTGTTGATGATTGTTTGGTATGAGAAAGCGAAAGTAAGAATGAAAAATGGTGAGAACAAAACATATATTATTAATCTATGTTGCAGTTTAATATGAGAGTAAGATTGAGAGTACCAGTGCGATCGAACGCGAGCGGCTTTACCATTATCGCTGCATGCATTTATCCCTCTCGCGTTCGTTTAACGCTTAATGGATTGAACAGTTGTTCTTATAATTGAATGAGCGACACAATATAATTTGGAAAAAAAAAAATCAAATATGTGGAAAGTAGCGAAGTGTCCATTTAAATTAAAATATGAGATTATGAACGGGAGAAAAACAAGTCAATGCCTCTTTCTTGCATACGATTTCTCTGTTGGATTCATCAGTTGCGCATTATATATATACCCCTCATTAAATGGCAGTTTACAGTTTGTAAGATTGAATTTTTGGCTGTGTGTTTTTCAAGAGTTGCCTTCGTCAAATTATATTTACTTGCAATTCGGAATGTCGACTCGGTGGCCGTAAAACGATAATGGTTTGAAACATGGTTTGGGCGGATTCCGTTTTGGCAATCACATGCAATTGACTCGACGTTTTTTCTGCCTTTCTCTCTCTCGTTTGCCGTTTTTCGTTTGTTCAAAATGCCTTTTTTTTAATTCACATATCCTCTTTAAACCAAATATTCTTCTGCACATCACAAAAATAAACCTATGACTACTGATACTCTTACGAAGACGTTGTGACTACGATTGCCATTTCTTTTTTGAAATGACATGAAAAAGAAAACAAAATTCGGTGCTCGTTTAACTTGGTTCTCATAAATTTTCAGAAAAGTATTCCACGGCATTGATCATCTCTTTTTCTTATTATGTGTGTGTGTTTCGGATGTTCCCCAAGAAAACACGAAGAAAACGCACAAGGATCATTCATTCAGTTTCCATCCATTTTCCGCTCTCTTTTTCTCACTTTTTAACATGCACTTCATTTCTATTGTGAGAGTTTTTGCAATCCAAAAAAAGAAGCGAAGATTTTCCACAAATGCTTTCAATTCCATGATGATGGTCGGTTAAACGGCCAAACTACAAATACCATATCCATTTATGAGAATGGCTTAAGTGGTTATATGTCATTATGAAAGCGTATGCGACCAAAACACCGCACACAATTACAGTGAACGAACAAACGAAAAATACATATAAATATATAAAAATCGGATCACATTGTGTTTTGAGACTGCTCAAATTATGAGAGAGAGAGAGAGAGCGTATGCGCGATTGAGGATGGAAACGGTCAAAAGTGAAATCGAAAAAAAACTGTAATTAAATTGAGAATATCATCCGTGTGTGAAATGAATACAACATGAGAGATTGGAATCTCGTTAAACTCGATGGATCACATGGCAGCAAAATTTATGATGAAACCTGTCGCCAAGCTTTCTATTATTCGATTTACTGTTGTTTATATCGGTTTAATTGAAATTTGAACTTTCTCTTTTGCCCATTGTCATTTTCTATTGCTCCCCATATCTGTATGATGTTTCATTTTCCATACTCAATCCAGGTAGAAAATGTGCTCGAGGAAATAATCCTTAACAAAGGATAAAATGACGTCCGTGAGCCCGTTCGTCGTTCATTAAACTCGTTAGTTTTATGTATACGGGATACAGTTCGTCTAATGCAAAGTGTCCACATGCAAAAATACTGTTGTGACAAAATAATACTGTACAGCAGGTTAATGGTAGCATTTGTGCAAGCATGCAATATTTTGCATTTTGTTTTCTTTTGCTTTTATTATTTTGTTATCATTTTCATTTAATGTATTATTGTGTCCTTCAATTATATTCCGCTATCCATTTCCAACGTTGTTGTCATCATCGTCATCGTGTGTGTGTTGGTGCTGACGCCATTCACTGTTCTACTCATTATTCGGCATTGTGTCCTATATCTGTTAATCTGTCGTAATCCGTTACTGCCGCAAAATACCAAACATTGTATGCATAAGTGAAAACAAACAGAGTCAAGCAAATAATAAAACACGGCCGAAAAAAAGCAAACGCGCACGCGACAAAAAAACGCAACATCAACATTGTGCAAAAACAACCATCGAAACCGAATCGAACAATAAAAAAATTGTACTGAAAACAATACAAATTTATCGCGGACGAAAAAACAACATTGGTTGAAAAATAGTTGAACATATATTTATAATACTCCAGAAGGAAGACGAAAAAAAATGAACAACGACAACGACAACTGAATGCGGACAGTCGAGAAGCACGCTCTCGCGCGCATATTTCCAATAAATTCAACTGGGGAGATAGAGAGAGAGAGTGTGTGTGTGTGTGGGGTGTTAGCGGGAGATTCACAGCAGGCTGATGCAGAAACATAAACAATCTCGGCAACAAAATTCAATAACCGAAAACAATTGAGCATGCCAACATATAAAGGAATTTATATTGTGAAAATGATAACAAAAAAACCATATATCTATACACTACGACAAAAAAAACAACATCAACAACAACAGACAATAAATACATATTGAAAAACACTGTAAATTCAACTAGTTGAATTTCCATGTGATACGTGACAAATACAATTGAAACGATACCAAACCATTTGGAAGTGAAAATAGATTCGCTGATGTTGGACACAGACCGACAGATAGATTCGATGGCATTCACTTTGTTCTATATAGTATACGATTATTTCTTGTCGTGTCGATGGCGTATCGAAAGCGAAATTTCGAAAGCAAAACTAAAAACTAGTCGAATGGGATGCAAAAACAACAACAAATACGAAAATTGTTGGACAACCGACATAAAAAAATCGGCGATTGTTTTCTCTCTGGATTTTTTTTTTGTAAATTGTAATCAGTGTTTATTTTAAGTCTTTGGGAATGTGATTTGGTCTGTAACAATCCGATGGTGGCGAGAGTGCGTTTAACATTTAATGGGCGACCGTTAACGATTCGGCCAGGACTCAAATTGTTTGATTAGCTCACAAATGCACAAGGTAAACATATGCAGTAGTTGTCGTCTGCATTACAATCTCTCTCTTTCTCTTTCTCTCACTCTCTGTCTCCCTTTCTCTCTGTTTGTATTTTCGTTCAGTTTTTTTTTTCTCTGATTCATATGCTTTCGCTTATTCCTTGTCTCGGATAGAGATCACTCCGGGTATGTAAATGCAATTGGTATTCGTTGGTGAGCAGTTTGTGTTTGGTATATTTGCAAGGCCGTTCAACCAATTTACATAAATCGATGGAAATGCAAATATGCAGCACAGTTTGTATGCATGCCACACATTTTCACTCTTGTTAAAACTTTCAACTATCTCTCGCTTCGTTCGCTAAGTAAATAGATAAATGGTAACAACGACAACGCTTTACTTGTCATATTGACAAAAACGATTGCACACATATTTCGAGTCGCATCTCGTCTTGTTTATTTCGATATGGTTGTTTGTTTGTTTGTTTGTCCAACTCTCTCTCTCTCTCTCTCTCTCTCTCTCTCTCTCTTTCTCTCTCTCTGTTTCGTTGTCCCAGCTTGCCATGCATCTCTTGACCGTTTACAGTTTCAATTACTGTAAACGAGCGAGTCAATGTGTAAACTGCACATGCATCTTACACATAATTCACATTTACGATATTACGAGAGATCAAGTGCTCGACAATTCTGGATGAGCGCGCTGACAATTTGAATTGTTAACTTCTTTGAGTAACAGATTTCATCTGTTCCCTCTGTGTACACGCATTCCATTTTTCGTCAATGCTCGATTGCTTTCATTATTTCGCGAATTCCATATTGTGCCTCCCCATTCCATTCAAGCAGCTGAACAATTCAAACTGAAAGAAGAAGAAGAAGAAAAAAAGAAGAAACGAACATTTAATTGCTCACACAACACACAATACAATGCACCATATTTTGTAGTAAAATAGTCATTTTGAAAGCAATTGCAATGGAGATGCAGTTTTCCATTGTTTGCACTTAAATTGCATTGTATTTCACTCATTCTGCGATCGAGTCCATGTGCCAATCCGTGCGCGAACGCGCCAACAATTCGAAATACATTCAGTACGAAAGTTTGATGTGCATAGATACATAGAGCCAATTTACGGAGAGCCAGTGTGAGATGAAGAAGGAGAAGAAATTGAAAGAAGAACGACAGAAAGAGTCAGTGCAATCAAGTAATTGTAAATTGCTTCTTCTCGATTAGTCTCCAAGTCAAAAAGGAAATTAAAACAAACGCGAGTATTTGCCAGCATTTTGAACCAATGTTTGATAACTAGGGGGTTGAAAAATGGGTCAAAAAGCCAATTGAGAACTTTTATTCGACGATGTTGTCGGGTTATTTTTTTTTGTTTTTCTTCTTCTTCTTCGTTCACAGTTTGTGGATTTTTTTTTTTTTTGTAAAAAGAGACTAAAGAGTGAGCAATGAGCATTCAATTCAGTTGTTTGTCCGTGGCCCAAAGAGCTGGCGATAGAAAACGGACGACGATGGGGTGAGAGAATATTTATGAATTTCGAACACAAAAGCTAACAACGACGACGACGACGACGACACAAGACATATTATAAGAAACACAGTACATACAACACAACAATATCATAATAACGACAATGGCAATGAAAATCGCATACAAAACACAAAACAAACACGATAATAAATATCCGATGACCCTCCATAATAGCTTGCAAAAGTGCTTAAACATTACTTTACCTCAAACATAAATTTTCTATATTAAATCAAATGAAAAGTAAGTGTGTGTTTACGTTCATTCTCTCTCTCTCTCTACTTTCACGTTCATGGTTTGATTCGATACACAAAGCGCTTTTTATCGTCATCAATGGCACTCAGCCCCTTGTCTTTCAGTTTGTAGTGCAATGTGCATTTATGAATGCCAGTGATAGCAAGATAATCGAGCCATCGTATGACATCAACACCACGTAAACGAATATTTGATATTAAGATTTGTCGTTCTTATTTCTCTCTGACTCTCTTGTTATTTTCCATCCGCTATCGTTGGAGCGCGCGCGACATTAACAACAACAACAACAACGACAAACATATGACGGGCGGGCTTGCCACTTATTCACATAATATTACTTGTGTATACACATATATACACAAGCTCACGCACAAGCATTCGCACATCGAAGATAGATGTACAACAAGCTGAATGCTGCGTTGTACATTTTGGTGACATGACAAAAGGGCCAGAGTTGTTGAAAGATTTCATTGCATTTTGCACACATAAATATCGAAGCGAAGAAGCAAAAAGATTTAAGTCCAAGATAAATTGTGTTGATTGGTTTGGGTTGAGTATGTGTGAGTGTGTGTATGTGGAATGCAACACGAGACATGAACCATGGCAATAGACAGAGATAGTGAAAACGGTGGGCTGGTGGTTGTTTAGCATTTTAGTCGAAGAGCCATTTAGTTTGCCGGAGATTTGTTCGCTCACTTCTTTCTGAACAAACGAAGAAGTGAAGAAGGGGCAGCATAATTTCATAGATATCGCATCGTACCATGCTGTACTGTGTGTGTGTGGCTGTGGTTTTGATGCACAAACACGCACGGCACCATCCATTCCATGCCGTAGTGTGTGTGTATATATGATTGTGAGCCGAAAACCAAAATGAATATTTACGTATTATTTGTAATTTATAGACCACTTTATCTTTTATTGTGTTTCCTTCACTGAATATTTATTCCATTTCTTTGGCGAGCAATAGATGCCATTTAGCCGTAATACCACGTCTTTTCTATTATTGCCTGATTGCATTTCGAATATATCGTTCTATCGTTTACGTCGTACAATGCTTACTCACTTTCTCTCATATACTTGTTTCACTATCACTTGGCTGGCTGGTAATGATTCCACTTTGGCAGTGTCAATTATACAGCTGTTTTATTTTTATTTTATTTTTCTGTCTCTTTTTTTCCTCTTCTCTCGTTCAACGTCGTTGTGTCGTTTCATTCATTTGTTTTCATCGTTCGTGTGGATCGCATGTTCGTGTGGATTCGTTAACATTGCACACCCGCATTACATGATATAAATGTGCACGCGTGTTACTGACAACTAGATTTTTACTTAAACGCCAAACACTAAGAACTTTTCCGCTTCATTGTTATTGCTTTTCTTATTGCGCGATTTTGCTGCTATTTTGAAAAAGTGAGTGGAGATGCCACTTTATATGAGTGTGACTCCTGTTTCGTTTTCCTCATTTTCTGTATGTGTACGTTTATTTCTCACTCTCTTCAAGTATTACGGAAGGCAGTGTATCTTCTTGTCACTCGTTGCTATTTTCAAATCATTTGATTCGTTTATTCGCTGAAGAGGATGTGAGTTTGTGTCCATTGTGCATTTGGCATATCTGTATCCTTATTTCCGTCTCCCTCTCGCTCTCCCATACTCAATTCTGTCTGTGTTTGTTTGACGGTGAATGGATGATTTTGTATATGCTTTTCCATGCACAAATAAATGCCATACACACGTTTCAAACAAAAATTAAACGCTGAATAGAGCAATAGAATTTGGCTTTTATCACTGGTATCGTTTTCGCTGCGTTTGTACAAATATGCTACACGCAAACACGCAATGCAACCAAAAAGTCAATAGCACACAACATGGAGACTGGCCTGACTCAAATTGGTAGTACAGTTAATTTAAAGAATTTCAACCCGAGATTTGATTGTGTGCGTGCATGCATGCGTCTGTTTTTTTTTTTTCTTCATTAAATTCTGGAGACAGATGCATCCGATTGCGTGGTCGGTACGCAAACATACTCGCCACACAAACTGGCTGGACGATCAAAAGCAAAAATTTTTAAGCGTCAAAGTACAACAAAAAAGTTGAATTAAAACCAAAATTCCCGCATTTGGTTTGAGGTTTACCATTTTTAATTTATTTAAATTATGGTTTGTGTGATCTCCATTTGGTTGTGTGTGCAACGCGCATTGAGCCGGCTTAACGACACACTCCATGCCAAATAGCAAAGACTTACGTGTTTTTCTATCTATATGTGTGTGTCTCTGTCGAAAAAAAATAGACTACCATAGTCATATGTCGCCCTTGTGTATACAATGAACCATCGTTTTCATTAGCATTCTTCTTGTGTTTTCTTTACTCGTTTTTTTTTGCGCGCGCGTAAAAGATCTCTCAACAGTTTGGCCAACTGAGAAGTAAATTTTACACCATAAGCACATACACACTCAGTGCATTTAACCAGCTTAACAAAACCCATGAGTAGCACAAAAAAAAACGAAACGTAAGAAAAAAAATGACGATAACAATAATAATATAGGAATAATAACGTCGAAATGTCATTGGATCATTTGCCAATGAGTTTTATTCATATGAAAATGGGCACGACAAAAACGTCAAGTTTAAACGATTATTTGCTTACCTCTGAACTAGTAGTCTCAATTACAAACGTATTATTAACATAATCTCTTCATTTGATGAGCATGCACACACCGAAGTGACTGTGGCTGTGGCCGTACAAGGGTCCAAAGGGTGACTATTGATGGGCTTTCAAGTGGGTATGTATGTATTTTATTATATATGCAGTGCACTCTTTGGCTCTCTCTTTTCTCTCTCTCGCTTTCAATTATCCTATCTCTACATGTACCCAATATACACTTGAACCGAAAAAAAGAGGTACATTTAATTTTTACGCTTTTTACTCGGAGTGTCACTCGATGTTCGGGGTGAAAAAAAGAAGAATTATAACGAAAAAAACGTCAATATTTCACACCATTTAAATTAATATTTCGTTCTGCTTCGTTGTCTGTTTGTTAATGTTGTGTCCCTTTGCGGTAGCTCGGTGCCTCTATTTATATGACATTACAAGCAAACCAAATGAAATTTGTACTAATCAGGATTAAACATGTGCTACCGCATTTATATTTGCCGCTTGAAACATGAGATATATACAACGATATGCGTATGTTCACTCTTATTATGTCTCATTGCAATTGGAGTGAAATAAAACTTGATATCGGTATCAAGCAGGATATAATAACATATGTGTATTCAGTAGCATATCGATCAACCAAATTAAGCCGCCGTTTTTCTGCAATCTTGCCAAATATAGAATAACAACAATATAAAGATTGAAATTGAATTGTTACGCACCATTTAATTTTTGGTCTTTTTTCTGCCAAAATGCCATATTGTTCTGCATTCTTTTGTCCAAATCTCTTTCGCTCTCTCTCTATTTTCTCATTTAATTGTAATTTATTTCCGGAATTGCTAATCGCTTGATTCTCATTTTACACATCCCGAAAACATTTGGGTTAAAATTGCACCTATATGATACACATACATGTGTGGCCGAGTATTAAGTCAACTTTCACTGTTCCACTTTTCGGAACATTTGTGAATATGTGAATGTGTGTTTGTTGAAAAAAAAACCCCCCCAAAAAAAAAAACTATATAATATTCGTTAACATTGTATTCGATTTGAATAGAGTGGTGTTATATGTGAATTAAACCAGAGTTTAAAATGTGGAGCACAGCCGGTTATGTAGAACACAAGAAAAATGACTGAAAATTTTAATTATTCGGTGAAAATAAGAGCAACACAGAGAGAAAAAATGCATCTAGAACCAAAACTATTGAAATATATTTGTTTGAAAGACATTTACGATTCCGAAACATTTCATATTTTCACACACTGACGAATCCAATTTTAATTTATTTAAAGTGATGCCGGCAATGTGCACATCTCTCTCTCTCTCTCTCTCTCTCTCTCGCTCGCTCTATATTTTCACTCTCTTTTTCCATCCACTGCAACACCATCCGTTGTATATTGCCAAAATGTGAATGTGCACAAGGAATGTGTACCGTTTGCAAAGAAAATTGTGTAGCACAAACGAGAGAATCGTTCGTTCTATTATAAATTTTTAAACAATCTTTATGTACGACCTCACATTGAAGCAAGTTCATTTGACTAGTGGTGCGCTACAGTCCGGAATGTGTTTCATAGAGAGAACGAGAGAGAGAGAGAAGTCGCATATAAAAAAGTAATAGCGACAGCAGCACACCACTAGTAGCAACATATACAAAAATATGGAAACGTTTTCGTTGATTGAAAAACTTTTCGGTCACCGATTTCGTTTTATTTAAAAGATTTAAACATGAAACCTCAGCAGATATTGTCCGTGAAAGTGGAGTTTTTGGTTAACATTGGATTGCTTGCTTGTTGTTTCGTGTTTCGCCAAAAAATTCTAACTTTTTCAGGTTTTTTTTGCTCTCTCCCTGCCTGCCCCATTCGATCTTTTCAACTCTGTTAGACGGTGGTGTGTTTTTTTTTTGTGTGTGTTTGCATCGATTTCGATTTTGTCGTGAATGAACTAATTTCCTTCCTCATTCAACCGGCAATCCGTAACCGAAGAGATGATAATATTCGGCTCGATTCAGTTTGTTCGTTTTCTCTATTTCGGTTGAGTTTGTCGACAAACGTCAAATATGTTCAGGATTATAAAATAATGTTCAATGCGGGAAACGAGTAAGTGATTAAGTCGAAACCCTTCCGTTATAGTTTAGTCTTTTGCTCATTCGCTCACTTGTACATTCACCGTTGTACATGGTAACCTAAATTGAAATTTTATATGCATTTTTGACTTCAAATGAAAAATTTTTGGGGTCGTTTTCAGTCGTTTCAACGACGTATCACAGCCCAAAAGTAACACAAATACATACAGTTAGAGGTGAAATAGAGAGAAAGAGTAGTTTGCAATAGCCATAATCTAATGCCAACTCTCTATGTTTGAATTATACACATAATTATTATGCGACATTGTGCTTAATGCGGCAGCTCTTTCTCGTTTTACTCTTTTTTTTTCTCGGTCGTCATCATCATCATCATCGTCGTCGTCTTTTTTTGTTTGCCATCAAATCCGGCACTTCCATATGTGTTGTGCATATGGTTGTATCCTCGAGGGTTTCAATTAGGCTGTTGTTGATTTTTGTTATATGTATGGTGTTTGGTGCTGCTACTGCTGCTGATGTTATTTTTGTTGTTGTTATTTTCTCGCTTTTCATATTTGCAATTTATTTCACAATGATATTTGTGTTTGTATTTGTTATATAATGGGTGCGGGCTGGCATTCCATAAATCATTTGAACAAATTTTGTTTGGTTTTTTTCATTTTCGGCAATGTATTAAAATTGAACGCAATCACTCCGTTTTCGTTCGGTTTTTTTTTTCTTCTCATTCCTTTCTCATATTATTTTGACTGTGCGTAGTCATCGCGTTTGGTGACTATGTTTGTTTTTTTCTTATTTGATTTAATTTTATTATTTCTATTCCATACACAGCCGCATCAAACTGATGATTTGTTTTTTTCAAATATTTAACTTCATTTTAATGCATTTTATCCGATGGGCTTATGCAGTCACTAAAATATATTAAAATTATGAATGATAAATATTTGCACATGAACTATTTATTACCCTCGCCGTATTTCGTGTGCCATACACGGTTGCATGTTAGTTATGTATGTGGGTTTGTCGAGCGTTGGTTTCTTCATTCGTTTTCGTCCGCGTGTGTCTCGAAGAACGTAGTTATGTCTGCAAACTGTATAAAATATTAAAAACGACCGCACTCACTTTCATTGGAAAATATCATCAACGGAGTTTTTTTTTTTGTATTTGCAATACCATACGTGAAATCGACCGATTGAACCTCAACTTGACATCGAAATGCACCGCAATTCAGTGGGGAAAGAAAAATTGAAGAAAAGCGAATTATATCGATGTTTTTGTCGTCGTCTTAGTCGATGACGACGTGAAACGCGCCACACAAGTCGAAGTTGGCTAAACTGAAATGGAAAACACGTAAGTGAGAAACGTGTAATGGGAAAAGTTGAAGCTATTTAATGATTTCATCGATTTTACGAGGCATTTAAGTAATACCATGCTCATCCACTCATAATAATGCTAACGATTGTGTACCGATGCACATTGGTGACAGAACAATAGCAATTGAACTTGGAAATATACGCGCTATTGTCCGTATACTCATCATAAGCAATATTGCCACCAATTTAAAACGCGAACACAATGACTTGACAAAATATTCACTGGTCACACACACACACACTCGAAACTGAAAAGAGTAGCGCAACTTAATCATTTTGAAAATACATTTTGTTAAATATTTAAGTTTTAACACCGTTCATAGCAAAATGTTTTGTGGACTGTGTGCGGCAACCATTATGTATAGAATATGCGAACGCCAACATGCAACGTTTATTTTGTGTGTATGTGAATAGTTTGAATGTGAGTGGCTCGTGGCATATGCCAAATTGCCAACATCATCATCATACGGCCAATTGTTTACTTTATTCAGTAACAGAGTATCATTGTGACTCTTTTCATTCGTTTGCATTACTTAAGTATGTGTGGCACAATCCGAAAAACGATTATATGGCTTAAATGAGATCGTTCGTCACACAGCTTAACGCAGACATCAAATCAAAATCACAAACTACCATGACATAGCCAAAGTCCTATGTTCAAGTGTGAGAATTACCCATCTAACAAAATACACAGTTTAGTTTCACCAGAACGTACTATACCAAAGCGAAAGAAATAATAATAATGATAGTAAGTAGACTTGGAATGTTGAATGAAATCCACAAAACAACAACAAAAATAAAAAAAAATCCAATTGCACGAATAAATGGGGAATATAAATTGAGACGGTCGAGATAAAGTAAAATACTATCTTAGGCGACAACACCACAAGGAATTTGAGGAAATGATGATAAAAGTTGACGATATAATCGACAATAAAAATAATATCAGTAAAAAAAGTGTTTACCGTGCAACTTTTTTCCCTTTTCTTCGCACTTGGCACGACCGCGCAAAGCAACGGAAAAAAATCCCAATCCAAAATCGTACCCGAATTGAGTGCATATGATGTGAGAATGTGTTGTTTTCTGGTATGCGATGTGCCACTATTCGTTGATAATAAAGTAACGATAAAAGGCGGCTTTAATGATGACTAGAAAACGTGCATACTGTTTCATGAATGTCTTTGTATTTGAACAACTATTAGAACAACTACCCGGCCCCAGAATACACCACAAATACATGCGACACATTATTCACACGATGTTACCATCATTTTTTTTCTCTGGTTCGCCCAACGGGGCCAACAGACTTTTTACTTAAAGACTGAACTTTATTGTTGCCAATTTATTCGTCTCTAGATTTTTTTCTTCGTCTGCTTTTCGTTCGCACGGCAAACCGAAAGGAGAGACAAAAATGCAATTTTTCGACTTATACGCAAAGTAATCGTCCTTCTGCTCTTTATTTCTTTTCGTTGTCGTCGTCGGTCCGTTTAGTCAAATGGGTTTTTTGCCTTCTTTGCCAGTGCCATTTTGTATCTATCGACCAATTTCGAGTGTTTTATGTTTCAATCATACACACAAGCTCCAGCCCCAGTTCTCGGTCTACATTTTAAATGCAATTTACCAATCACAACAAATAAGCGCTCTGATTAGATTGAAATATGCGTTTTCTTATTCCTTTCAATTATTAAATAACATGAATTTAACTTTAAATGAAGAGATTTCACGTTAAATTCCATGCTAATGGTTTTTTTTTGCCTCAACCACTTTTCTTCATAACTCCAGTGCAAAAGTGCATCATCATCGTGTACAGTGAACACTGAATTTTTCCTATTTTATTATCTCAAAGATTTATACCACATTTTGTATGGTTTCTTTTTTTTTCCTCTCCATCCTGAAATATATATTCAACTTAACAGTTTTTGCTAACGAACACAATAGTTGTTAAAAGCACTTTTTGCTGTTCATTTCTAGATGCATCCAGAGAAGAGAAAAAAAACTGATTTTCATTTTAGGAGTGGAAAAAAAAAACATGTTCTTGCTTTCAAGTCGAAATTTGAATATGTTCTTTTTGTATGTGTTTTAATGTGAGAGCCAAAGTTTTGTGTCAATGTTGACGTTTTCGAACAATGTAGGATCTCGTTAATGGAGAGATAATAGTTGCGAATAATTAGCAAAAACCATACACGTTTTCGGAAGTTTGCTGCATTGATGATAGAACCTCAACATGTTGCTAAATTCGTAATTATCATTTCAATTCACTAATTAAATTCAAATATCAATTAGATGAACATTGAATTCCGGCTAAAAGGTATATATAATATGATATATACCACAACTACTTATCTACACTGTGCGTTATACAAAACTTAATTAGTTACATAGGTGTGCGTATGATGGATTTGTTTTCATTCATTCCATTTCTTTCAAATATATCCTTAATTCACTGCATAATCTTTTGAAGAATAGAAACACGACACAAAAACATACACACAAATATATATATGTACCAATAGAAGCGACTTAAATGCTATTCGATACGATATCTTTTCGTCTTCAAATAAAAGGATTAGTTTCGGTTTGTTTTATGCTTACATTGAGAAAATGACATTGAATAATCTTTCTGTGCACAACGTTATTACATATCTTCGAATTTTCGACCAAAAATATAACAGTAAATCTTGACTGATTTTCATTTCTTATCGTTGAATCCCTTGATACCGAAAAACCCGGTATTACGACTGACATTTTTAGTCCGAATTCTATGACAACGCCATCTCTTGTTCCCCATCTGTATAAAGTATATATGACATTAACAAGCGGTTCTATCAGTTCAATGTTGGACCGAATAATAGCTGTCATTTTCTTGTTTACATTTTGTAAATTTGAAATTTGTCGTACCTGTTTTGTGTAACATGCTCTTTTTTAAGAAGAATTAAAATGAATATTTGATATACATCCACAATGTATATTTCTGTGCATTTCATCACAAATATTTAAAATATTTGTATATTTCTAAATAAATATTGTAGTAAATAGAAGTGAAATTTTCAGCAAAGAAACAGCTATAAACATGTAACCAAAGATGGCGTTCGCGATTAAGATTCCACTGACGTTTTCATATAAATATGCCAACGCAATCCCCGGTTAATACCGAATCGAATGGCAACCGGTGAGAATGACGCTAGCATTCTCATCTCACAAGAGTCCTTCTCTCTCTCTCTTTCTCTGCTCTCAAAGTAATTGCAAAAATGTCACTTCTACGGGAGAAAATTGGTTCAATTTTCCAACCATCACAAATCGCATTGAAAGAATGGATATGCTGTAGCACTCAACTTGAACGTATAAAAACCAACTAAAAGATATAGCTGGTGGAATATTAACATAAAACCGAAAAACTATCAAACATCACAAAAGCGTCATAGTTTGTTCATTTAATATTTCTTTGATGTAAATGATAAAGTTTATGTATATGAATCCGAAACTAATTACAAACTTAGTGATCCCCTTAAAAGGTGACCATATTTATTTGGTGCCATAATTGAAAGGTATATTGTGGCTTTCAACGAAAAAAAAAACAAACTGTGTCGCATTTTCGTTTATGACGCGCGCATTGGCCGCACAGACCATAAATTATGATCCTTTTATTAAAAACCATTAACGAAAAAAAAAGACAATCGATTTTTTGTTTCGGAATATTTTCATAGCCATTATTATTTGAATATTGGGACATTCACAGACAATAGATAAAAAATTGTTTGTCTTTGTTTCGATCGGTAAATAAACTGATTTTGTTGTTTTGAAAATAAAATAAACACTTTGAATACGGATGGATTTTTTTTTCTAGGTCATGTTTATTAAAAGCGCTGCCTATAAATTGCATGTTGTGACCAAAAAATCGTTCAGTTTGGAAAAGTGTTGAAACACTTCAAATTGAGAAAATTCTTATTTTCATTTCATTTTACTGCTTTCAACGTGGTTTTTTTTTCATTCTTTTTCTTCTTCTCTCGTTTCATTTAAATTCCCATCATGTCGTTGTTTAATCCGCTCCCAAATGACAATGATGACGCCTTTGCGTTTCCGTCGCAGTGTTTTATGTTGAAATTCAATGGTGCTTGGCCTTTGAATAGTGACAAATATTCGCGAAGTCTATTCGATCGATTGTACTTATTTTGGGCGTACGCTCTTATCGTATTAATTGCATTAACGTGCTGTGCTCAAGCATCATTTCTATTTGCATCTTTTAGCGATGTATTAATCGTTACCGAATGCGGTTGCACAGTTTTTATGGGCATTCATAATCTCTTGCGATTGATTCATTTAAGCTATAATCGGAAAGCGCTCAAGAAATTGATTGCCAGTTTCGTTAAGGAGATTTGGATTTCAAAGTAATTTATACTTTTTATCAATCATTGAATAACATCACAATCTATAAATTCAACCGTATTCTATAGGTCAACACATCAGAAAATCTCAAGGGAATGTACATCGGAAATGATTGTACTAAAATACATTTCATTGTTACAATTTGTACTGATTTGGATGTACATTTTGTTTCCATTGCTTGAATTGTATGGCATTGAGGATGGCAGCGAAAAACCATTTCCATATCGTATGCTATTTCCATACGATGCAAATCGAACATTTTATTATTCGATAACATATTTTCTAACATCGTTGGCCGGTTTTGGTGTTGTGACAAATCTCTTCTCTGAAGACAGTTTATTTGCATTTTTCACCACTCATACATGTGGACGTTTTCGTTTATTGCACGAACAGATAACGCATTTAATGCGAATCGGACAAAGAAATGCATTGAAAAAATATCCAAATCTATTGCACGAAAATTGGTCAAACGCACGAAATTCGGCCGTTCAACTGGAATATCGAAATCATCTGATTCGCATCATCGACAACCATAGAACACTGATCAGGTACCGTATGCTAAAATTGTTCTGATGCATGTCGCATTAAACGTTGAATTAAAATGAGAGAAGGATATAATAATAATTAAGTTAAATTGAGTGACGCGCTATTAATTTATTTATTTCAATTTTCATGAATTAATGTGATGTATTTTTCTTACTCGCGTTATTTACATGATGTTAAATTAATTTTCATTCTTTTTTCTCTCTCTCTCTCGTTCTCTCTATCTTTATCTCTCATATTTTATATTTGCAGCTTTTTCGAGGAGTTACACGATTTCTTCAGTCCCATTCTGCTTATAAACTATATAATTAGTTCGTTGCTGATTTGTATGGTGGGGCTGCAAATCGTTGCAGTAAGCACATTTTCATCAAGCAAACCAACAACAACGGTTTCGCTCATTTCATTTCACGCTCATTCACCGCCATCACCAATACCAACCCAAAACTTTATACGAATCCAGCAAAAATATATAAAATATTTCATGATAATTTTTTATTTTCTCGCATTTCATCTCATTTCGTGTTCATTTTACACTGCTTGGCATTCGTACATCATACGCAAATAGAAAAAAAAATCATCGACCCGAGGATATTAATTATATTCACGTGTTTTTTTTTTTCTTTCGACTTTTTTTCTGTCATTCTCTCTCTATTTCTGTCTCACTGTCATTCGTCACAAATGACAATAATAATAAAAAAACTGTCAAATGAAAAATTCTAGGTTGAGTTGACTATTGGCGATTTTCTGAAACTTGTCGTGTACATCGTATCGGCATTATCGCAGCTCTTTATCCTCTGCTGGAAAGGCAACGATATCATTGAGCACGTATGTAAAATTACTCTTCTCAATTTTTGTCGACAAATTCCATGAAATGTCTCTTGCCAAAATGAAAAGCGATGTTTTGTTTTTGTTGTTCGAACAAATACGAAAATGATATAGCAAACGATAAAGAAAAATCGCAAAATTCTTTTTCTTCATTGTGCTTTTTGTTTTTTTTGTTTCGAAATAGAGTGTTTATACGGCTGATATACTGTATTTTTGTGATTGGCAAGGGAAATCGAGTGACGAAAACTATGGTAGACAATCCGAAAAGCCAGTAGCATCAGTAGCACGCTTCGATTTCCCAGCAGATGTGGAGGTCGTGAAAACCATCAAATTCACCATAAAACGTTCACAAAAGCCTCTGATTTTGATGGCGATGAAGTTTTCAACGCTGGCCTTGAACACATTCACTCGAGTAAGTTCAATTATCGTCGGTTTTTCTTTTTGGAAACACACAAAAAAACGCACAATTTGTTTTTTTTCTCATTGCTTTTTTTTCTGCGCCTTTTTCTCGTCATATACAATATATTAAATGCAGTTCAGTTTGGTTCGCGAATAATACTCTTCACTTTTTCAAAAAATGATACGATTTTTCTTACTTTCTGTTCGTTTTAACTATTTTCAGATTTTGAGTACATCGATATCCTACTTCACACTTTTGCAATCGCTACTCGAGCGCAGTGGATGAACTATCGATTTGAAATGGATGCAAACACATACAGTTTCTATATATCTCTCTCTTTCTCTTTCCTTACGGCCGGTCTCTTTCTCTTTTCCCCATATCTATTCCATCTACTGATCTATCTATATCCCATTCAACCGTAATTCAAACTTGTGGCAAAATAATCGAGCTAGATTCGTTTATTTTTTGCACTTCTTCTTCTTCTTTTTTCAATTTCTTTACTTCTTTTCATCACATTATTCCGTTCTATGTCTGTTTGTTCGGCTAGGCTATTATTCGTCGTTGTGATTTAAATTTTGAAAGTGGGATAAGGGAAGTGAAAGTATTGTATTTGTGTGAGTGTGTGTGTGTGAGAGAGAGAGAGAGCGCATTAATCTATTATGATTGGAGGACACTATGAAAATGTAAATGCACAACTGACGCTTCAAATTTATCCACTTCCATCACCACTTTTGAGATGGAAGAATAATGCACTTGAAAGTTTTAAGTTGAAACGGAAGGACCTAATACCACCGGCTGGTAGAAAGAGAGGAAAAAAGATATAGAGCAAGAGAAATGGGTTTAAAATGCAATAATCTGATTAGATTTTAAAATACATTCCGATTGTTGTAATGTATTAAAACATATTGTGTAATATTTAGATTTAAATATGTGTAGAAAAGCCATTAGCATTAGATCAATATTCAGATGTTAACATGATTTAATAAAGCACAAGTAAAAAGTATACAACTCGACTGGCACCTGAAAATGTTTCATTCACGCAAATTATTCGCTTAAATTGTTGCATTAGGCAATGGCTATTCCATCGAGTATTAATACAAGTACTTGGGTGATTGTGTTAATGCATCTTTGTGAATGATTCACCTGCGTCAATCAGCCAAGACGAAAATTGCTTATAAATCGTAAACGACCAACTACAACAACAAAATTAATCGACATAAAAAATATTATGGCGCCGAAAAAAAAGAGTATAATATCCGAAAAATATGCGCTTCAATTTTTAGGCAAATGATATCACATACACACAATGTCATTTCGCATGCTCTAAAACCCTTTTAACGTCACCGTGTAAATTTTTTTTGTTATCACCGTCATCGTTGTCATTGTCATTTTTGTGTGTGTGTGTGCTTGGTTGGATGTTGTTTCATCTAAAAGCAACCCACAATTAAAATGCATGAATAAATGATGTCAATACGATATAGTCCACTCAACACATAACGAAAAAGCACACTTTTCACCAATAAACTCAAACTCCCAAAAACTCGGCTCACACAAAATCGGCACACAAAAATGGTGTGGAGCGCATTTCAACACCAACCACCGCATTTCACAAAAATCATGTTTTAAGGCGATAATACTTTTGCAACGAAGAAGAAAAAAAAAACAAGAGTGGCGCCGTTAGTTTCAAATTTAAACGAGACAGACACACAGAAAGGATAGGAGAGAGAGAGCGAAAAAAAAACAAAATATTATATAAAAAAAGGCGATGAACAAGTAAGGTGTGTTGTGTGCAAGAAAGTTGTAAATGTATTATTTTGTACAATGTATTTTAGCATCGACAAATTCGTCCATCCTAATGCCATGGCTTTGCTCAGTCTTAATCCATTTGCTCTTTTTCTCACTCTGTTATACATTCAGCACTCTTGAAGACTTTGTCGATTTTCTTTTTTAAAATTCTCAACTTTGCGTCGGATAACTAACATCTTTACATGGTGCAATCAACCCCCCAATCCCCCTCGTTCCCCGTCCATTCTGATGTTCTCCCGCATAAACCACATGCACCCGCAGAAAACAATATGCACCAAGGAACTTGCATCGAATATATACTCTGAAACATGCTTTTAAACACAAACTCGAGGCTTGTTCGCTTCAGTTGTTGGCGTTATCACGGTAAAATTCCGGCAACAAAAACGACAGAGAACGAACGAAAGTTAGAAAAGGTGGAAAAGTGTAACGATCACGATGTGTACAAGTGTAGTACCTGGCCGTTTTCACCAGTTAGTTTTTGGAATTGAGCTCGCCGGATAAAGGGATTTTAAAGCGACTATGCTTATGCATTACAATAAGTAGGTATTTCGAATATGCACTTGTTTATGATTCGATTTGTTTCCCACTTACTCTTTCTCCTTTTGAATGCATTGGAATATTTGCGTCGGGGTGAAAATGGATTTCGAGTTGAACAATTCATTGGGGCGGAAAGTCCGTAAGATGAAAGTTTCCAATTATTCAACGGTAAGTTTGGGTTTTCAACTACTTGATATTTGAATTATGCAGACATACACACACACACACATACCCCACACCCCGCACACCAATATAAATTTGTACAAAGAGTGCATCGATAAAATGCAATGTGCAACTTGCACACAGCCAAAAGCTGATTTTCGTCGAGTGGAAAACAAAGGGAAAGCACAATTATTGTCGATTCGCTTGGCGCAACTATCAACGGAATTGGTAAAATACATTCCATGCTCCAAATAAACTGAAAGGTATTTCAACGAAATATTTACTCTTCACTCGCCACCTCACTCTCTCTCTCGTCTTTCTCGCTCTCTTTCATCACGTCTGTCGAAGATCTCAGTCTTATTCCTGCCATTACTTTTGGTCTCCAACCAAATGAAAACAAACGAGAAACCATGAACTGCAACGATTGAAATCAAATCATCAAATGAAAGAAAGTAACAGAAGCATCTGGCAAAAGAGAAATAACAAAATATTTGTTTGATGTTTTCAATTTATATATTTGAATAAGTCTTAATTCAACAGAAAATGATGCATTGCATGAGAAATTGTAACTGTCTGTGGCATTTCTCTGCTATTTTTTTTTTCATTTCGCCAATTCGAAACAATTGATGTCTTTGTGCAAAAGTCAGCTTCAGGCCTAATTGCTCGGAATTTCGATATATTTATCCCTTTTAGTTTATTGGACTAACCATATCATTTTTTTGCATATAAATTTCTCTATTGACCTTTTGAACTGCCAGACACGGTAAAAAATGTCTCGGAACTAAAATATTAATTATAAAAAAATGAGTCTCACACTTATACATACCGACAAATGCTTCAGAGAGCTTTTAGCTTTAAAGTAAGTAATTATACCATATTAAACATTCAATTAAAACCGAACGAAAAACACCATATTTACGCCCCATGAATTTTAAATCAATTTTTCCACGTCTCGCCAGCTAGGTGTTTTAATCTTTTAAATCGTACTTATTTCCAAGATTTTTTTTCATAACGAAGATTATGTATACTGTTTTTATGTCGGCCTCCATTGGTTTTTATAAAACATCACAGACAGAGGTATCAACCAACAACGAACGATGGTCTTGGTATTTTATCCAAAGAATTTGGTTCGTTTAATTCACCATTTTATGTTAAAATGTTAAAGGAAATTGATGATATTGTGAAAATTTGTAAAAAAAAATGTGAGACACTATAATGACAAACGCCATCTGTCTTCTGCGTTCTTTACATTCATTTATGGTTCCGTTTTTAGATATGAAATTGAAGGTAAGTTTTTATAGAAAAAAGCTGATCGACATAATTTCGCATACATTTTCCGGCGTTTTTTACAGGTGCTGACGTGGATTCCTAAGGTTCTGATTACCACTCACAAAAAAAACCCTTGGAAACCTCTAGATTCTTTCGATTTGCTAGAGATTTTACCGATAGAACCCTTTTTACACTTGATAAAAGTGGATTTATGCGGAGATGAAAATAGCATTAAAAATAAAGATACAGTATATTCGTTTGAAAAATTTTTATTTCGATTTCTGGATTTGTTAAAAAAGGTTAATTTTAACATATAGAATTTTGGAATTTATCCGGTTTTTTTCACTTAAAATCTAATAGTCTACAATGTATAAATGTAGCCGTTTTGTTTTAAAAAAAATTGTTTGCATGCATATTTGTAAGACGAACAAGAATAAAAGAAAAAAGGACAAAAAATACATAAAATGGAATAAAACGAGACGAAACGAAGCAAAAAGCAAATGTTATAGACATTTAAATGTATTTTACATGTAAATAGACAAACAAATTCTAAAATAAATGAAACTGACAACGATAAATATAATTTAAATATGGTTAAAATTGTTTAAAAATTGAATTGTATATGTATAATGTAATGATAATAATAGACATAGGCTGTATATGTTGCCCTCTTAACATCTAATAGTGGTCGTTTTCAATTGAAAATTTGAGCTCACATTCGCCGAATGACGTGAACATAAAACAATAATACAGTAAATGCATTTCACATTCATAACAATTGGCCACAAAAATCTCTTTGCAATTTTCAATCTGATGTATCTTTTCAATGTCGTTCGCTATTTTATTTATCTCCCATTCTGGCTTACTCTCAATCACTCTCAATAAAACATACACATTTGCATAAAACTTTATGGAATTAGGCGGTATTTACAGGTATTGTCGTTGTGAATTTTCGTGAACTGACTGAAATTTGAATAGAATTGAAATTAAACATTCTAAATATAGAATTCGAATCATTTTATAGAATACAATCTCAATTAAATTTCGTGCATTCTACAAAATGTGTGTTTACTGCAAATGTAGTGCCGAGCGTATTTTGATATTTGATTTCACAGTATTCGAAGTATTTCAGCATAAAAGCACTTTCGGATGCCACAAACGCAAGCATTCCGACGGAAACAAATAAAACCAATATGCATTATATACTTATCAAAAATTCCACTGTTCGCTCAAAATTTGGTGAAGCGCACTTAAGTGTTGTGCCAAAAACTGACACATGCAACTATCAACATTTCATTTCAACGAAATTGTATTGTTTGTCGGTTTTTATTTTTTGTTTGTTTTCAATGGATGTGTACTCATATGCATTTCTTTGTTTATTTATATTTTGACTAAAATTGTTCTATGCGAGACTTGAAATATTCTTGACTAAAGTCAAAATTGCTCAATTTTTAATGCAATCACTCTTGACAATTTTTTTATTCAAATAAAACTGCTGAATATTAACTAATCAAAACGGGGGGAGGTTGAAGAAAATATTACTACAAAATACATGTGCGCCCTTACTGCCTAACATTTAACGATTATTATTCGATAAAAATATCGATTCGATACCTAGTTATAATTTTTATTTAAAAAAACACACACAAAAGTGTTGCACCATTCAACATAACAACAACATGAATTATTGGCTTAATTTGAAATTCTACTGATGGCCTTTTTCGTCTTGTTCTGCCATGCACCGTCGCCGCTGATTCCACTGTCACCACTGTCATTGTTGCCCTTGTTGCCGCGCCGCGGTTGCCGTCACTGTCATACATCGTTTGCATTCGTAACATTTCAATCTGTTGTCACAAATTACAATTGATGTAAAAAGCAAACAATTCAATGGAGAAATCTGATTTAAAACTGAAATTTATTCAGAATAAAACAAAGACGGCCCATTATGCTTGTGGAAAAAGTGCATGTTTCCATTTGATGTTTGGCTGACAATTCTATTTTTTTTTTTTGGAAGGGAAATTCGATCGATGGCAACGAGGTGTTTGGCAGAAGAAAAAAATAAGAACTCAAGTACATTTTACTTTCATTTTTATTTGCCGCTCGGATTTCGCGACGAATTCTTTATTGATGTGACACTGACTCGGTTCGTACTGTTATTGTTTTTCAAAAGATTATCGCTACTCTTTTGCGATGTAAATACGGGAATTTTGGATGGGCTGACGCGAGCCACATTTGATGATTGTGGTGGTGGTGGTGTGGAGGGTGTGCTAGTTTTACGAATCGGTATTGGAATTTCCGATGTATGACTTCGTTCGAAATTCGATCGAATTTGATCAATTTGTGAATGACGCTTTTCAAATTGCTGTCGTGGCGATTGATACGTCGATGTGGTAAAACGAATCTCATTATTTCGTGGAATGTATTCCTCTTCAACAATAACTGGTTTTTCATTTGTTGTTTTTCGGCTATCGTTTGGACTCGATGCTTTTGCCTCATTTTGTCCATTCTTTGTTTCCGGTGAATGATTTCGTTGATTTTCCATTGATTTACTTAAATTTTTTGCATTCATTTGTTTATCTTTATTTGCATTGGGAAAACGAATTTCGGTGACAAAACCCTTATTTCCGGGTGTTGGTGGCTTTGTTTCACGCCCATTTTGGCTCACTGGTAACAAAGATTCTTGCGATTTTTTTGATGATAAACTTTCAACGATAAACACTTCGTTTTTCTTCGGCGAACCATTTGCTGATTGTGATTTAATCAACGATTGCTCATTTGGTTCATCGTCCAGCGTTTGCATTTTAAAATTTAATGTTTCATCTTCAATGATAATTGACGCTGGTTGCGAGTCACTAGTTGATATTGTTATTCGATTTTCAGTTGTTGTTGTTGTAAGCATCGGCGATGCAATTGAATCTTTTGAATCACTTTCTGTTGATGAAATGCTTATATTGTTAACACCACTGCCGTCACTCGAAAAGACTGGCGATATTTGAACGGATTCACTGGCATCGCTGTCAGTATGAACGGCCACTGATATATTGATTGGACCATCGATGGATACACTCTTTGCATATGAAATGCCATTCATGTCCATCGATTTGTCATCAGTATCGCCAGGAACTTGTTGTGCTATCAATTGCTTGAGCACTTCCGATTTTGGTCGTTCAAGTGTGCTCAATGGATAACGTGATGCCTTTGCATCATCACTTACATTTGTTCCATAATTAATAGTTTTTGGCGAATCGATTGCAATGTCATCGAAATGGTTGTCATTTGATTTCAATTCCAAATGTACAGTGGCTGTCGTCGTCGTCGTTGTCGTCGTCGCCATTGCCGTCGATAGATTAATTTGTGTGATATTTTGTTGTGGCTCATCCTCAACAAATGTTTGATCGTTACTTTCAATCATAATGCCATTACTTGTTGTTTGTATTTCATTTGAATCATCGGACAATGATGGTTCTCCGCTTAATTTCATATCAATTTCATTATTTTGCACCAATTCCAATCGAATTGTTTCATCCATCACACCATTTACCACATCGTCAAATTCAACTTGTGGCATTTCATTCATAACGTCATGCAATTCAATGTCATTGATTTCTTTATCGAATTTATCGGCCGCTGCCAATACTTCGGACATCATATCCATACTACTTGCCGACAATTTCTTTTGCGGTGATTCCAATTCGAATGAATCGTCTGATGCGCTCTTATCTTTGCCATCATAAATGGCATCCTCCAAATTGCCCCATTCATATGAACTCTTCAACCGTACCGTTTGTAATGGTTCCAAATGCTCAATAATTGGCTCGCTGAAACGTGGCTCTTTCAATTCCATCACTTCAACAAGATCATGATCGGGATGGGCTTTTCGCTTTTTCGGTGTTACTTTACCGGCCGCTATTTGATTATTTGCATCAGACATTTCAAGACTTTGTGCACGTTCTAATGTGCCATTTGTTGGACGATTTTTGTTATTTATACATTTGTTATGCTCCAATTTTGATAAATCACCCAAACTGGCCGTTCGTCGTTCTTCATTCGATTCCTCTTCTTCTTCGGACGCCTGATGAACTGTGATATGATTTGAATTTAATTCAATTTGTTGAACACTCTTTCCATTGTATTCAGCGTCGGAGTCTGAAAAATAAACAGAACAAGAACGAATAATTATAAAAAAACTGAAATAATAAGCTTTCGGTATAGGAAAAAAGGGGAAAATCATGGTTTTTATCGTTCAATTTTCCAAGTAATTCAATGTGCTCAACTCACCGAGATCCGGTTGACTTCCTGTTATGCTGACTTTCATTGTGGTTATTTGTGGCATTTCAACAGTTTCCAATTTAACAACATGTATGTTATCAACATGGTCTGCAGATGATTCATCGTATTCACCGCGAGCCGGTGGAATTGGTGCCTTTCCTTTTGATTTACGATCAATTGAATTAACTTTTGTTCGATTATTTACAGCCGTCATTGCTGCCTGCATCATTTCAGTTGGCACTTCCTGAAAACACACAGAAAAAGAGAAAACAAAAAAACACGAATATTAAACGGTCGACTTTCAAATTCTAGTTTATAACAGCTAATCAAAACTATCATCGTGTGATACATTTCAAATGAAAATTCGGTTAACTGTTGTAAAATATTTAATCAGTTAATCTTAAATATTTTTTTGTGTGTGCGTGTAGAAACAATTTGCATAATTTCTAGGTAAATGATAATCAAAATTCTAATCTTAAAATCGATGAAAGTGAGACGTTTTTCTTTACTCTATCCATTCCATATAAAACCAGGAAAAATTGAAAAAAATGTTCAAAAAACACGCGCGAATATGTTTTTTATCTCTCTTTCAAGAATTTCATAGCGGATTGAAGATTGATTTACCTGTGGAATGCCAGCTGCGTCACGTTTAATGCCACTCGAATTGATCGAGGCCTGTCGTTCGAATGGAACCGGTTTGTTGTCATCTTGAATGCTGTTTGCTTTCTTTGCATCTTGTGATTTATTCTTTGATCTTTTCATGGCTTCTGGTGGTGCTGGACTATGTGGTTGTTGCTGTTGAAGTTGTTGCTGCTGCTGCTGTTGTTGTTGTTGAATCGGTTCGATGGTATTGTGTTCAATTTTTTCAATATTTGCATTATTATCATTGTCCGCTTGTACTTTGTTCGGTGATTTGCCCGAATCTTTGCCATTTAAAGTGGGCGGTAAAACACGAATGCCAAATTTCATGCCTTTTTTACCATCGCTGCCCGACTCATTTGAATGCGATGCTTTCGTTTGGAATTTCTCTTCAACCATATCGATAAAATAGTTTTGAATTTTTTTCAACGAATTTTTCTTTTCATTTTCCTCGTGCGCTTGTGGTAATTGAATTGCTGGCGATCGTGGTTTCGGTTGAACATGGCTATGTTGTTGCTGATCCATTTTAAGTGTTGGATACGAATTATCATCTTTTGAAAATAATTTCTTTCGTGCATTTCGTTCAATGGTATTCAGATCCTCTTGGCTGCGCGGACGATACAGTGGATGTGTCAATGCGGCCGGTTGGTTGACGTTTTGTGACAATACATTTGATAACATTCCATTTGAATCGACCAATTCGAGTTGAACGTTGTACGGTGATGCATAGCTTAGAATTGTGGCCGCATCCTCTTGGACAATATGCCGAAAATCAATGGTAATGCTGGTTATTTTGTCGCCTATTTTATGATTTTTAAGATGAGAAAATATTTTTCAATGAAATTATTTTGTATTTGCCACTTCATGTATTCTTTTCATTCGCAATCGCTTCGTTGCTTACTTACCTCGATGCACAATATTCGCAGCCGGTCCCTGGGGCATTACTTTTTTCACAAAGATGCCATCTTTTAAGCCACCACAAACTTCAATGCCCAATCCAGTAAAATCGGAACCGCGCAACGGTACCAAACGTGGTATGGTCGCATTTGCATATGAATCATCAACGGTTTTACGTTTGTCTGGTGTTTTCCATTTGCTATCGAATGGCGAAGCATTCTTATTGTTATCCCCTAAATAAAGGAATAAATTGAACAAAGAAAAGCGAGAGAGAAAAAATAATGTAAAGAATGTGCTCAAGATGTATATTTTATTTGGAAATTCAGTTTGAAGCAAAAAAAAAAGAAAGAAATAAGGAAATGTTTTTTTTTCTTGCAGTATTTTGAATTGAAACTTTTCGATTTTACAATGTAAACGCACCTTTGAAAGCCGGATTATCAAATGCGTAGTCAACCTTCGAATTTTCAGCATCTTCAACCAATGGATTCGTTTCTATTTTGGCAGACGAAAAAAAGGGATACGATATAAAATAAGCAGAAAGAGAATGGAATATATAAAACATCAACGAGCACTGAATTTCCTATTTTGTTATTATGTGAAATCGAAATGGAATGAATAACATTATCTATCGTGTTGCGGTATATTGATCTACAAAATGAGAAAAAATATAGGTGAATGCAGTAAAATGTGCTTTGAAGATTGAAAACATATAAACAACAACGACATCACCATTATTGATTCCTCCTGTCTCGCGGCAATACGGTTTCGGCCGGAACGAGGAGAAAACATTCGTTTTGTGAACAGACATACAAACATATATATACATGTGAGAGAGCGGTATTGCCCGTTTACGCACTGCACATTTTGCACCGGTACACAAATTTGTGTCAACAGCTTCAACATTTCTAGCTATCAACATTGAAGTCGTGTGTCGTTCTAATCCAACCAGAAATTTATTTAATGAACGTTCGTCTCATTACCGTACACATAATAATATACAATAAAAAAAAGTGTATATTTTATATTCGAACATTTTGGCGCAGATCGCATTCCGTTGACATTATTTCAATGTGTGTGTGCGTGTGAGTTTTTTTTTCATTTCATTTCATATATGAATCTAGAAAATCCACATTTTTTTCTATTTCACATTGTCAATTGGCATTCGAGTCGATATTGCATGCGGTTTAAACTACCGATTCCAAATTCCGGTTATCAATTGATGAGTTGACAATTTGCTCTATATATTCACGTAATTTTATCAAATGATAACGCATACCGAAACTGAACAAGAGCATTTGTGGAATTTATCTCATTTATTCAGACAATGAATCGAAGACTGACGTACGATATTCAAATTGATTTGAAATTTTTGAATGGGTAAGGTGAATAACAACAAGAAGAAAAAAATGGGGAGCAGCAACAGTGGCGGTGACGGTGGTTGCATAATTTCGGCCTACCGACGAGAAATCAATTAAAGTTGATTTATGAATTTTATTATTTCAATTATGTCAAAAACTTTTCTAATGCCATTACTTGTGATTTGGTAATATTAAATGGGCTTGGGCATTTAAACATAAATGCGCACATTACAGCACGCACACCTCTCAATTTGATTCAATCAATGGTTCATTTTCATCAGTGGATACGTGCAACACAAATAATTTAACCGCATATATCGAACGGTGTGCAATCCATTGTACACAAACATTATTATTTATTATTTGTGAATTGAATAAAATAATGATTACGTGATTCATATGGTTTGTCATTGCTCATTCTTTTCCATGCATATTCATTTTTTGTTGTTTGTTTTTGGACCGTTTGGAATTCTAGGCACAAAGCATTGCCAAACCATACCGAGACAAAATCAAAGCTCTTTTCATCAGTGTGGTATTTTTGTCGGGTCCGTATTAATTATGACTATAAAGTTTATTTCTCTCTGTGTATCTCTTTGTGTGTGTGTAGATATAATAGACATTTTTTGGTGTCTATTTTTGGTTCGTTTCAATTAGAACTAGTTGCGGCGTTGTCTTTGTCGACATCGTCGTCTCTAAATCATTCCGAGCAATTTGGTTAAGCAACTGGTTGAATGGCGCATGCTAAACGGTTCGATTGTAATGCATGTGTGTGTGAGTGTCTTGTGGATGAACACATTTTTCTCTCTTTCAATCGATTTGGCCGTAAATTTCAATCAACATAAATGTCAACACGTAGAAATTTAAATATTAGTGCATGCACACTCGTGTAAAATGTATTCTTTCGTTCTGTCTATCTGTTGTCATAGTTTGTCTTCTTTTTATCTTTTTTTTTGGTATTACGTTTGTTTGCATGTGTATATGTGCATGGTTGCGGATTCTTCAGCGTGATTTCCGGTGTGGAAGAATGAAGTTGGAAATCAAAAAAAAAATGTGTGTTGCCTTCCTGATCGGGTATTTCTATGTCCGTTGTTCTCGTTTTTCTGTTTTAGAGGCAGATGATGATGGCCCGTGCGCACCAAATATGGAATCCAACAATAAAGTTATGCACACCATCGAACAGTGTGTCGCTACCAATTTAGATAAAACAGTATAATCTCTCCATTTGAATTTTATGGACGGAAAGTATAATAGCGATAGTTTTGCGAAATCGAACCAAAACAGCATGTCGTCGTACAATTATGATTCTTTAGCGAACGTGCGCGATTGCAAGCTCATTCACCCTCTTTGCGTCCAGCGAATTATTCTCTCTCTCTCATCATTTCGTGTACATTACGTGCGAATTCCATTTGTTTGACTACAAATCTACGGCGAACAGAGAGCTATTGGCATATATGAACTGTTGGCCGAATCCAGCATGCACAGTATATCATATCACAAAGCCAAACCATGAAATTTCGTTTGTGTGCTTTATTCTTGCAGGAAATTTTTTTTTCACAGAGAAACACTAACACATAACAAACCATTTTCGTGCATGTTTTTCTTTCTCATATGTTTTTTTGAGTTCGCATATTTTGTGGTTTTGTGTGCTTTTTCGTTCACGATTTAATTGAGTGAATGTGCGTATATACAGTTCGATTTCGGACAGTTTTGGTTTCGGCAAATGGCTTATGCAGAGAGCCAAACGAACGATTCGAATCGACTTGGCCCGTTTAACAACCGGTTTTTTTCACACAAACATGCCAGCAGTGGAGCGCGCGTGCACTCTCTCTCTCCATTTCTTTCGTACACACATATTTATCCATATACGTATAATATTAAGTGGAATGATATGCACCCATACTCACTCGTCATTCATTGAACGTTTATGTTGCGAGAGAAGAGCGAGCGCACGCGGACAAACCAAAAGCGCATATTTTTCAACCAATGTTGTTATTGTTCTTGTTTTTGTTCGTATCTAAATTTCGAGCTTGGTGCTTGCCAAGAGAATGTGCGAGCATATCTCTGTGTCTTATGCTCTCTATCATCGACCTGTTCATTCTTCGTTGTTATTGCTGTTTTTTTCTTCTTTTTTTCGGTTTGGCTATGGCATTGTATGGCATTCAGTAAAATGAATGATTTTCTCTTTGTTGCCATTTATTTTCGTAAACATACCAAACGCAAATTATTCGCTCTCGCTCTTTCATTCTCTTGATATATATCACTGTATACCATTTTTGTGCCATCGTGTTTCGAACGGTACGATGGACAACACACACGATGCAAGGAGAAATGGGTGAAGCAACGAAAACAGACAGGTGTCTCACAAATGTCTTAAGCAAATACAACTCTCTCGCACATTTGTTTATTGACACACACACATGGCCCGATAGCTTAATGAATATAACATATGAACAACGATAACAAAACGATTATCGATTGATTCACAGAACCGATGAATGATTATCACTATTATGATGGCAATGGCGAAGAAGATGTAAAAGAATATTAATATTCGAATATGCGATGAATAAACGAAGAATCAATTTTACATTTTTAATTTGTGGTTTCATTTCGTTGTGTGTGTTTTTAGTGCTTATAAATTTTTGATCATAACGTCGCTTTTATATTTTTTCTATTATCTGGTTTCAATTCCATTCAGATATGTTGATATTCTCATTCGATTAGTGATATCTACATATAATATGGCCAAAAATTTTAAGCACTTTTTTATGATCGTCGATCGCTTTTTGCAGAAAACGAAGAAAAAAGGAAAATAAATTAATTTAAATCCATTATTTAATGTGATGAAATTTGGTGAAATTTACTGTGCACGTGTGTTTGTCGGTGTGTGTGTGCGCGTTTTTTTAGAACCTGCAAACAACTTTAAAATAGCGACTTTCAGTCGAAAGTTACCCAAATTGCTCTGCATAAAGATAAATAGCAATTTTAATAAAGATCAAATCTCATCACAACTTTCGTAATGATCGAACGATTTCTGCTTCATTGTCGAAACGCAATCGATGGAGAGAAGAGGAAAAAAATAGCCAACAAATTGGAAAAAGTGTCTGAAATCCCGTTTAAATGTTTAATTCACTTATATGAGAATCGTTTAACGATGATTTTTTTCCCTCTCTGTGTCTTCGTTTCATTGCTTTTCGGCTCGAGCTATCGAAGTGAAAGTAATGAGTGCGATTTCATTAAAAAATGAAATTTATGCTGACATTACGATACCGGGACGAAAAAAGACAACATACACACACATATATATAATATAATATGTTAGTAATGGTAGGACGTGCACAATTTACAAAATTGCTCGATTTAAAAAGAGAAATAATATTAATAAAAAAATAAAAACTATAAGTAGCAAATTGCGATTTAAAAGCTGTGCTCAAATTCACATTCATAAGTTGATTTAAATGTCCAAACAGCGAGGCTCACATAAAATATACATAACACCACGAGAGAGTTTGTGCAATTGCACTGGATTGCTAATTTTGCATACACATATATTATTAACGATGAAATTGAAATAAAACGGATTACTCTCATTTGTTGTTATTATTATTTATATTGCGAAATGGGCTCGATATTGGGCGAATATAAGGAGTAAAAAAAAGTGTTATTAACTAAAACAATACATATGGCATATGAATCATAACACGACAACGTCTATTCACACAAGTTATGTTCGTATGTTATGTCATGGGGGTGGATCATATATTTCGGGGCCAAATGCAAATGCATTGATTGCATTTAAATTACCTGATTTATGTTTCCAATATTTTTTGTAGAACAACCATGCGCCCACTGCCAACAAAATGATGCACGCAATGGTACCAAAAATCGAACCAGCAACAGCTCCACCGCAACTTGTACCATCCGCGGCAGACATTGTCGAATCAGGTTTATCCATTTTTGGCTCGATCAACTACTCGCAGATTCACCTGCTTTTGCAACGAGCACAAACCAAAAGGAAGTGAAACGCACTCAATGAATGATGCTGCTTGTTTAGTTGTTTTTTGTGTGTGTGTGTGTTTGAGAAAATAAAATGAAAAGAAAAGAAAAGAAAACACCGACACACGCACAACCAGATATTTTAATAAATAAATAACAAGCAAAGAAAATGCTGTGCGAAAATAATACAGAAATCTCTCACTATACTGATACTCACCCACTTTTTTTTTGTGAAATTATTATCGTTTCACAGTTCTTTATTTCTTGTGCTTTGTTTTTTCTTCTCGGTTGTGTTCCTTCTCTATCACTCTCGTGCTATCACACTTCACTTCAATTGCATGCAATCCAGTTAACGTGCTCGTCTCCTGTTTCTACTTATCGCTGGCTAACAATCACAACGCAACAAATTTTGAGATTCAAGTGCGTTCTTAATTGTCTCTCTCTCTATCTTTCGTTCTCTCCAACTGTCTCTGCGTGTGTGATTTTTTTTTTACTTTTCTGAACGTTGTACGTTTTTCTCTATCTTATTCTCTCACTCTCACTCGCTCGATCTAAAAAAACCGCCAATGTACGAAGTCCATTCGAATTTCGTTGCAATACAATCGCTTACATGTTTTACTTCACTATGAAATGTGCTCATACATTGAGCTATTTGATCGGCGACTATAAAAATGCTACAAAATGAGAGAAAAAGAAAAAAGAATGAACGATATAGAAACATAAAATGGATTTTTTTTTCGTCTATCAGAACAGTTCAGCCATTTTAATACTAAACGTTTAATTTCGGTTATAGTTTGACTGATGCCATACAAAAGAAACGAACAAAATCGCATTACTTTGTGAAAGGGATGATAATAGTTGTGTTGTTGCATTGTTTCTATATAATTTTTTTTTCGTTGCTCGATATTTGAGAAACAAACGAAGTGGAATGAAAAGTCTAGGGGAATTTGAAGCCAAAAAGCGCTGCAGGAGAGTATAGTTCAATGAAGTGAAAATTAAGTTGGTCATGGAATGGAATCAACGAATGCCGAGCACACGCTAATGTGGATCATAAATGCGCTCGCAAGTGAATTGAATGCCTGAAAACGTATCGGGAGCCAATGTAATGAGCAACAGCAAAAAATAAGAAGAAGAAGAAAAAACAACGAAAGAAAATAACCAGAAAAAGAAATGCAATTTAAAAGAAAGAGAAGCTCGCACACGCTGAACATATTGCAGAATATATTTCATGTACATGCACCAACGGATTAAACTTGAAACGATATACACTTCCATAAGCATGTTGTGTGTCTCAGTGTGGGTCGGTTTTGTTTCTCTCATTTTGCCAAAGCGCGCGCGCGCATTTGTGTGTGTGTGTCGGCATTTTTATCACAATCGGGTTCAAATATTTGTGTGTGAACTTGCGGCTCGCAACAGTCGTCCAGCTCGAATTAAGTGGCACATTTTATGTTGAGGCCGCATCGCTATTGGCCGTGTACACACACACATGTTTTTATGTATCTGTATTATCTGTTTGCCGTTCGTTAAAAGCATGCATACAATATGCTGGCGCGCTCAAGACACTTTGCTTCGGTTGAATGTCAATGAATACATTGCAGAAAGCAAGAAAATAATAATGTATAGTAAAGCCCGATTTCGAACTCGATTCCAGCCAAACATACCAGCGCAAAATTCATCCACATGCATGGAACGAATGTACATTTCATGCAACTAACAACAACAACAACAACGGTAGCATAAAAAACAAAACTAACAACATCTCTATAGATTCTACATACACTTAGTCGGCATGCAACTTTATTTTTGCATTCGTGTATTAATGTTATTATAAATAAAACCATGCGGAATATCTAAATAAATGTTACAATTTTCACAGCAGAATTTTTAGCCCATCTATGCTATGCACCACACACAAATATATGCACAACAAATCTATGCAAAATTTACCGAGAAAGAGACATTCTAATTTCTTCACATTTGCAAATGCTGGGAATTAAAGTGCATAATCCATGAAAGAGATTTTTGAATAGACATTGCATACATAATATGAAAACATACACACGACGATCGAATAAGTTCTACGAAAATTACAGTCCCTTTAATCATTTCAATGTGTACATGCTTTGGTATGGCAATGCCAAATGGGAATTAACTTAATTTCGATCGAAAACACATCTCCCTCCCTCTCTCTCCCTCTCACAACTCTGGATCTATCTCGTGTCGCTCTTTTTCATTCACTCGAATGAATGGAATTGTTTCGTTCATTCACCGAACAGAATACACAATTCATAGTCATATAAAATGTATGTATATCAATGTAACTTTCGTTTTCGACCTGTTTCTGGTGCAAACCAATAGAATTTGTTGCACAGCGGAATACAATTTAAGTTTATACGAACACAATGTGCTGTAACAATTGACTACGTTCCCTGTGCATTCCATCGATTAGACTGAAGCGCACACAAACCACACACACACACACACACACACACACACACACACACACACACACACACACACACACACACACACACACACACACACATCATTTCTATTGGCATTGTGATTTGCTAAAAATAGTTTGCGCTTGCATCAAATTGAGCCAATATGTTTTGTGATGTCGATAACATGTTCACACTGCAACTTGGTCAAATAGTTAACCAAACATTTGTGCACAATGATTGCTACTTGTTGAAAATGCAAGCAAAGAAAACGAACGAAAAAAAACACACACACACACTGTTCGTGCCATCCAAAGAAAATTCAAAAGTGCGTTTTGACTACCAAAAGTCCAAATATGCCATTTACTGCATTGTTGTAAGCTATAATATATGTTGCGCACATTTTTTTTTCTTTTTCATTCGAATGAGAAAAGTTTTCCCAAACTCTGTTGCAAGCCATGCAAAATGACAATGAATACGGAGTAATGTTGCAATTTGGGTTCAATTATCTTATATTGTTTTGGTTTAAATTGTCCATGGTGTGGAAAAACAAAATTCAGTTGAATAAGCAGATGAACCTCATGAACTGGTTCAACCAAATGGAATGATGACCTTGACAATGGACACTTGAATATGCACTACAATGACTAATATACCGATGAACGTTTTACAATCTAAAAATAAATCATTTTCTTAACACTGTCGTATCCGTTCGAAATGCTGTCGAAACTCAAATTTCATAGATCGATTTAAAATTCATTTGAAGTGTGTTTTTTATGAAAAAAAAAAAAAAAAATGAATGAACGCTTTGAAGAAATGAAATCGATATCAAATTTCAAACCCATTGTTTGACATCGTATTCAAAAATCGGCATTTTCACGGAATTTTTTTATTAAATGACCTTTTAATGTGGATTTTATTTATGATTGTCACCAAGACAGTTTCGGAGAAATTCGAAAAGAAAAAAAAACATTCGGTAAAATACCGTTGATACAACGATAGATCATCGTGAGATAATGAAAATCAAACGATTAAGTGCGGGTGACAATGGACGTTCAGTGATTATAATCATCCAAATATAGTCAAGCTAAATATATCGGATATATTTATAACTAATGACACTAAAATCGTACAAACATAATAAAAATAGCTCGAATCTTTTTTTTGTTTCTCTTCCAAACTATTTTCGTATGAACTGTTCAAAAGTCATTCCAAGTTTAGGCATTTAAATTTTAACCACGCGTTAAAACCACCTGCCAATGGTTAGAAATCAAAAGTAACAATAAAAAAATGAAACATAACGTCAACATTTATGAAACGAAAGAAAGAAGAAAAAAAAATTAAAGGAAATAGCGGAAAACATAACACAATGTGCACAATTTTTATGTGCCAATGAAGAAATGAGCAACTACATTATTATTTGTTTTGTGTATACGACTGGGAGACGAACAAGTGTGACTGAATGCGTGAATGTTGTTATGAATGAAGAGCTTTGTGTGTGTATTTTCACTTTTTCCAACGACACAAATGCAAACCGTCGAAACAACGGTAAACAATGTGTGAATGTGATGTAAAGTGAAAATTGTTTGTTTGTTGTCGATCGTAAAGCAGTTTCCAAGAATCAATTTTCTATTGTCATTTTGAATTTGATAGTCAAATTAGATAATATATGTTTGGATTAGGTTACTCTATCATCAAATGAGCCACCGAAATGCCGACACCATTCATTTTCGAATAAATTGTCGTAATATTCGTTGCGAAGACAAGTGTGTGTCGGATGGTAATGTGACGCAGAATGTATAGTTTTTCGATTTCGGTACTTTATTGATCAAAGATACCGTATTTTGCTATGTTGTGTTTCGATTGACAACAATAATCTTCATTCATTGGGATTGCCAATATAAAACATTTAAAATGCCAAATTTTTCATTCAAACAATTGGGAAAAATTCCACACTCATTCAAAGATCCACTGTGTGATATCGGCATGGCAAACGAAAAAAAAATAATAGAAAAACATGATTGCGGAATGCGTTTTTCAAGTGGAAGTCACACAGTATATGGATCGACCAAATATGTGTGTATATAAACGAGCGCGCACGTCCATCCGTTAGTTCATATTCGTTCGTCACAAATCACTTCAAATAGTTTAAGTCGAACGAGGTCATTTTTTGAATATTCTAACGGACTTTCACTAAACAGCTTACAGGTACCAAATGCTTGCCGACTAAACGTTCGATTCATTGGGTTTTCTCCTATCAGTCATTTGATTAAGGCACAAATATGCGACTTTTAAAGCTGTGAATTAATTTCCAGCGTAGAATTGCGCGCAGCAAGTGTGTGCAAAGTGTTTTCGAGCTGGTTTGTGGTAGCAAATCAACAAACCAGCGTAGCGCGCACAAAGAGTAGAAGAAGTGAGCGGAAAACGGAGGTATTTAACGAATAAATGTCTATATATATATTTGAGTCCTATGCTAATAGAAATACAAAATGCGATCTCCACACTATAGACTATACGCAGAATATGATAGAGTATGTTATGTTGTTATATTTTTTTTTTCATTTCTTGAGCAGGCTGCCGTTGTCTCTGTTGCTAGTACTGTTTTTGTCTTCTTTTACATTGAATGGAATGCACATTTTAGTGCATATGTATATGCATGCGCCTTTGGTCATAAAGTAATTCAAAATCGATTCCATTTATACCTATATATATTTCAATCACCATGCGAACTTTTGTGAATGTGAATTAACATTCAAATGCGCAAACCGTTCGTTTACCCGGCGATAGAGCGCGAATGAATTGAAAATTGAAAGAGAGACGAATGAGCAAGTGAGCGAACAAAAAATAAAAAAATACACACAACATTATCAACATCAACAAACAACAGCCACATAGATAATTGTACACAGCCACGACATGTAACAAGCACGCTGACTACCAGCTAATGTAAGTAACAAATAACACACGATATATCGCATCGTATGTTATGTGTGTTTGTGTCTTTTTTTATATTATTATTATTATTATTTTGCTTGCCTCCTTCTCTTTCTTTCTCTCTCTCACTATTGATTGGTTTTGTTCGTATTTTGAAAAACACACCTTTGCCGTTGCAAAGAACTGGCGAATTGCACACCAATTCAATAGCTCGAATGCATTCGCGTCCCGCGATATTCAATATTCTCTTGTTTTGCCCGACAGGGAGAGAAACAGACAACCGAACCCGACAGCCAGAGTGAGAACTAGAGACAACAACCGAATGGAATGGAATGTTGTGGAATTTCAAAATAGTGCCGTATCTCTTTTTTCGGATTCGAGTAAATTTATATGCACTTTACCCACAGCTTTTGTCTTGTGATATAATTGACATTTAGCGTCACACATACACACACACACACATCGTGTGTAGAATCCCGTACTTTTTGGAATCTTACATCTCGCGCGCGCAATAATTGCAAGTGCCAAACAACATTGAGCGTCGTCGCCGACTTAGTTATTTTTTCTTCTCGTTGTTGTTAATGCCTGACACTTAAATTGCAACACGCTTCATCTTCTCTCACTGTGTGTATCCATTTATTTTCGAATGCCTCCTCAATTTATGTGTGCACAATATTCAAGGAGAGATACAAATTATGGAGAAACAAAATCACATCAAATATTCGCTACTTTGACCAAGAGACACAACATCGATGAAAATAAAATAAACAAAAAAATTCACCATCATCGCAATACTTCTATTGCTCGTATCGCAGTGAACAAAGTATAGCAGTTCTGAAGAAAAATGTATTCAACAAAATCCAGTCATTAATTTACATTGGAGTTGACTTTGTGAGCGCTTATTACCGTAAGCAAATCACCATCATCGCAATACCATCAACATATTTGAGAGATAAGCCAAATGTATTTATCATAACAAATTATGTTTGATGTCTCTGACGAGCATAACTGCATATGTAATGTGATGGAAGAGAAAGAAAGCTTTCTAAACCAAAATAAAAACGAAACATCCGAAAGAAAGAAGAAAGATGATGATACAGTGTGTGTTCAAAGGATTTTTTTTTCTGGCAAGCACGAGTGGCAGTAGATTTTTTGGGGGAAAAATCGAACGAAATTCGAATTGTGCTAGGTCGTTAAATCGGCTTAAAAATGTTAATTTTGTCATCGTTACGTTGTCTTTCTTAAAGAAAACATGATGTTGAATTTGTGTGTGTGTGTGTGTGTATTTTTTTCGGTGGTTTTATTTTTACATTTGAAAGTTTTCAAACGGTGCGCCGTAAAATCGAATCGCATTTTTCATCATTTGATGCTCTATCGTCAGTCGCGATTTTTGTTGTTGCGTTGAATCATGTTGTTTATTGCCGCATATTGTATATCATTATTATTTTTAAGTTTCTTTTTTTTGTGTGTGTTCCTCTATTTACCACGCTCCAAGCCAAGATGCTAGCTGCTTGAAACGAAGGGCGTTAAACAGTTGCGCACACTTCTGTCTCTATTTCTTTTTACATGTGTACGTCTTTATACTTATAATTTGCACAATGTTCGCCGGTTCAGAATTAATAAATGCATATTTACATATGGTTATTATGATTTTCATTGAATAAAAAAAACTACACTCGCTTGATGCCTGCTGCTCTTCTTCCAACCGACATTTCAGTCCAAATTATGTGTGGAGTTTTTTTTTGTTCGTATTCATTAATTTTTTTTCTATGCAAACATTTCATGCAAAATCACATCTAATTTTAGTGCATTCACCCATGAATCATCGGTTAATAATTTGTGTGTGTGTGTGATTTGATGCAAAAGGTGTGCCGAACAAGTAGGCAAACAACAAAAGAAAAAAGGTTTGAAATGATCAGAGATGAATTACTTGATGATTTCTTCCTTTTCGTTGTATTGCTGTTCAAATTCAAAATCGCAGCCACTGATGACACACTACAATGTGTATGGAATTACTTCTTTTTTGCCGCCTTTTATCGATAGGCATCGTCTTGTTTTCCGAAATTTATGATCGTACCATATTCCAACACACAAATCGATAAAACTCAATCGCACGCTCTCAAGCAAAATTGGGAATGCAGATAGATTTGCGAAGCCGCACACAAAATCAACGCATCAAAATACTGTGTGGTAATGTGACATTTTCCACTAAAATGTCTTTATCTTTGAGAGCAAGAGCGAAAGTGTTTGTGTGGAAACCCTTTCTTCTTATTATGACATTGTCACATTGGTACAACCAACAATTGAAACTGCTGCATTTTGCGGCAAGAATAAATAGTAGCAATGTTCACTTGAAAGACGAAACATTTCGAATTTTGGTGTATTTCACTTTGGTGGACACAGATAAAATGAATCACAATCATAAATAAACCCAAACACAGTGTACATATCTGATGCGCAGTAAATTTGATTGTAACAAATTTCGACCGCAAATCGCGTTCGCGCCCAAACGCGCACACATACACACACTTCGCGCAAGCTAGCATTTGCGACTTCAATTTTATGAAATTATCACAATTTTTATTGATCGTAATTTATCCGTTCATGCGATGCTGTTATTGTTTTGCGGCCAATCTTTATGGCCCAAATAAAATTGTACGCGATTTTTTTTTCTCTGTATTCAAAAAGATTGTTCTCAATGCGAAAGAGTAGAAACGAAAAAAAAAGCGTCCGCGGTTAATAATAAAGGTGCATTTGGTTAGTTTTCATATTTCGATAAAAAATATATCTATATGTATACATCCACAGATCTATGTATATATTTCGTATGCAAATGTCTAAGCTGTTGGTAATTATCGTTAACTTTCCCTGGTCTTAACACCTTTGCAGCGTGTAATTATTCCATCGCTTGTAGTTCATTCACCAAAGCTTTCATTTTGCATTTGCTAAAAGCAGCATGAACAAATTAAGGAAAAATTGAATGAAGCGTAGAAGAGTGTTTGTTGGTTTTTTTTCTTCATCTGTGGGTAAAGATTCCTTGTGACGCAAATCCTTCATAAAATTCTTATCTTTCGGTTGGTTGTTATTCATTGCGGTTACTTTGCGGAGAACAGTGGCACACATAACCCCTTTTATGGTATTTTATCTCAAGAGTAAAGGACTACAAATTGTGTGAGTATTTGAGACAGACACAGAGAGGGAAATAGATTGTCTGAATCTCTTCAACTAAACGATGGCAGTGTTTGGATGTGTACAATTTTTGACTTATCCAACGGCAAGTAGACGTCGGCTGATATTTACCAAGCCAGACTCCCAGAACACAGAGGAAAAGCACACAAAAAAACACGATACATACCGAACAATAACAACAATGCCACGAAATAAATGTCGTACTCATTTGCCGTTTGAAAATCATCTCGTTCCGAGTTCAAACAATGTGTGCAAAATACAAAGGGCCAAAATCGTGCAATTGCATATCGTATTGTTGTTGTTATTTCGGTATTCGATTTCGTTCATCCATCGATAGTCGCAAATGTGTGACTTGGATGTCTCGCTGGTAATCGGCATGCTCAATGAATTAGCATCGTACATTGAAATGCAAACGACGATTAGAGTGATATGACTGTAAATATTATTCCGATAATTTGCACATGTGCTGTTTTGTTTTTGCTTTTATTTGATACATTCGACAAACGATACTGCTAGAGCCAGTAGAAAGAGGCACATATAATGACAGATAGTTCGTACAACGTACTTTGTACATTATAATCAGAGTGAAACTTTACGTATCACTTGAAATGAAAAAAAGAAGAAGAGAAATAAAAGGAAAAATTTCATTTCAGTTTTTGTGCCATTTGAATGCATTCGAAAAACGAAAAAAAAAAACAACAACGACGAAATGCCCTTTGAGAGTTTATTCAAACGGTAAAAGCTCAAGTGTCCATATTTTAATTCAAATTACAGAGACGAGTAGTGAACGGGCATACTCACGCCAGTCCCTCGATTAGCTCATTCATTTTTAGTGATTATTATTATCATTATTATCATAATCATCTTCTGTGGAATGTCTATATTTGTTCGGATCATGGTGAATTTTCACTATTCATGCTGTTGCTATTTTGAATACGAGTTTCTCTCGCAATGTATGTGTACTTTTGTGTTTTATCACAACTACTCTTCCTCAAATGTTGTATCGCATGGCACAATCAACTTATATTTGTCATTGTGGCGTCACAAAAAGCAAATTCAGTTTTATCAGAATAAACATAGCACATTTATGATGAAAACCAGCGCTAACGTGGTTTTTTTTCCCTCTCAAATCTCATTTTTCCAACAAAAACCGATAATTTTTTTTCCATCTAATTGTTACTAAATTGACACAAACGACTCATTAATGGAGGCAACGGACCCAAAAGAATCCATATCTTTTTTTTTCTCTCTCTCTATCTCTCCATTAATCCATCTAGCTGATTTCTGTGACATAAATACATGCACGTCTAATGAAAATGGCGAGCCGAAAGCGGAAAAAAAATGCCGTCAAATACACACAAACACATGCATTGACGCGGTAAGAAATGAATGAAAATACAAAATAAAAACAAGTGAAACGCCATGATTTTTTAGAATTCAACCAAAACGGCATTATTAGTTGCTTGCCCATAATTGACGTGCGGTAGATTTGAGAATAAGCCAGTCATGCGACATTGTAGAAAAGAATATAAAAAAAAATCGAGTGAAATTATTATTGTCACTCGTTAAATATGGTAAATATTGTGAATGGTTGCACACCGAGGCTCCGCCATATCATTACCGCGTAATAATGGTGATCTGCTGATCCCAACTGAACCTGCACACTCTATGTATGTGTGTATGTTTGCGCGCGCGAAAAGAACCCAATGATCGCGATTTTTTACAATCGATTAAAAATATCGTGAAAAAAACTCCAATCCAGAGTGTTACGTAAATATAGAAATTCGATTGTAATTAATATCATTAAATTACGCTTGAGAAAACGAGACAATAAATCAAATCTAGGTCATGTAGTTAGACTATATTTACAATAAATTTTCCAAATACAGAACACAGAGGAACAACAAATTCGAATCTTGTGCACTCAATTTTGTACGAATTCGTTGTGCTCACATTGTATGAGCTTACGATTGGCGCTCTCGCAATATTGCACACAATGAGTAAATTCTCTCAACATATCTGGGTCTCTTTACCTCTCTCACTCGCTTTCTCGTCGAATTCTAATGTTTACCGAAGTTCTCAGTCACAACAAAAACTAAAGTAAACAAAAACCTGATTCACAAACAATCAACAGGTGGTTCTCGCTCGGACACGGTTATTTATGCTTTGCAAGTGAAACTGCAGAAAAATTTCAATAAAGCACAGAAAAAAAATAGTCGGTCAACCAACATGTACCGAACGATCGAACATCGACAAGAATCGTTGCGATAAAAAAATATCGCTTAAAATATTGGAAATAATATTAAGCACTTCAAAATGATAGTGCAAGATGATGTTCATGTTTTAAATTAAATGTGACTCGTGTTTGGAACTTTTTACGATGCAACACAATTATTCGCACATTTCAAAGAAAAAGCAAAATTCACGGTAACGGTTCATGTGTGAATGTTCCAGTTCGAAAGATATTGAACTATGAATAGCGATAGAAATGGAGACTTTGCCACTTATTTTCCGCCTGAATTATTGAGAGCGCGTTCGTTTTGTTGGTTTGTTTGTGTACGGTGTCGATGTTCATTAAACATATCACCTATCTACCATTTAACGAGCATTATCGTTAATTATTATTTTTTTTTCGTGCCTCATTCCTATCTCATTCTCAATGAACTATTCCAAATAATAACGATATAAGACAAACTAACACAGATACAATTGTAACGAAAAAACAAATCTTCTTCGATTCAAACCAGTGGCAATGTCATTCTCATACTCGAGTCTCTTAATTTTTCGCACATCGATGGCATTTTTTTTTACATTAATGGATGACAGTGAGGCATATAGAAAAATTGAACTATATTTCGTGTGATTGTGTCAATTGAAACTCTTATCACATACCAGTGAAAATTGATACCGGAGTACACCAAAACACGTTTACACGTAAAAATTCATGATTAACTTGAACGATCAAATGTTTGTTTGTAGATTTTTTTCTGTTGTCAATCAAGCAATGGAATGTGTCCGAAAAATCGAAAACTGAACGAAAAAAAAAACACAAACATCGAGTAAATAGTGAGCTCGTAAACACCGTTTGTACACGTGAACAAGAAGAAAATTAGAAGGCGAAATAAAGAACATTATAAAAGAAACCGAAAGGAGGCTGAATAGTCATGCAGCACAGGAATGTGCTGGAAGAATGTGTTTACAATTAGTTCTCTTCCCTTTCTTTTTCCGTTCTTCCTATGTGACATTGTATTCTCGATTGTTTTCATTGTTCGTTTTGCGTGTTTGACAATAATAAAAAAATGATCGCTTTTGCGCATCTCATATTTTTTCGGATGTGTTCTTTTTTTTATAGTTTTAAAACATTTTGGAACTAACTTGTTCGACGACCAAAACGAGCAAACACAACAAAATATTGAAATAAAATAATAATATAGTAATAACAAGAATCTATTAATAAATGTACGTTGTGCGCCTCTGTGTATTCATGTATGTATAATATCCGATCGCGTTATCTCTGCGCCTCGTTAAGTTCGCTGTTTTCAATCTTTATGTTTTCAATTTGTGAGCTTTAATAAATATGTGCAATAACTGAACAGACACTTGTCTACAAGATTCGCTTCATTGCAGGTCATTTAATTAATGTTTAATCGAATGCAAATGGCACAATGTAAACATTTTCCAAAAAAGAATCGTTTTTACTCTCTTCATTCTGACATTCACACCGAAACACTGTATCAGAACAGAAAATTTACAAAACTCATGTAACTATTAAAATCAATAAAGTTGTCGGGTATCTTTTTTGTTGGAGTTGTTGCAACATCGAACCAAATAATTACAGAAGATTATGCTTTTGAACCGATGAACAGATAAAAAAGTGAATATAAAATAAAAATCTCGATTTCTTTTGATGAACCTTTACATTTTTATTTCGACATACCAAAAAAAAGAACGGAAAACCGAGAGATGCAAAGAATAGAATTAAAAAAGGAAAACAAAACGAAAATCAAAATAATTATAAAAATTCAATAATCAACGAACGATTTTGTCTCTCTGAAACACCACAAAATTTACCGAAAAGAACAAACATTAAACAGGCATCCAAAACAAATAATCGAAGTAACACAAAAAAAAAAAGAACCAGAAAGATCGAGCATCGAACAAAAATCAAAATGATAATAAAAAAAAATTATATGTATATAACACACACCACACCGATTTCTATAAATTTCCGAACAACACAACTACCTGCAACGAGATTTAAAAATCAACTAAAGACTCAAATTGAAATTGTACGCCTTAAGAATGTGAAGTCTACTCACATACCGCATTTTTTTCATAGTTTTCAGTTACTGGTTTTGCTTATTGTCTCTCTGTTATGTTTTCTCTCTTTCTTCCTCTTCGATTTATGAGAGAGAAGCAAAAAAAAAAAAATCAAATGAGAAGCAGAGAAAAACGAAAATAGAGAAGAAAAAAATCTCTATACATGCAAACATATACATTGAGAACGAGTGAACTCCATACATTCACTTGTACACATGGTTCACAGTAACTGCTCAAATCGAGAATGACAACATACACATGCTCACACACAGGTAATGTGTGTATGGTTGCAGCACACGGTGGAATCAGTGTGTAAGGTGAAGAAGAAGAAGTAAACAACGAGACCGAGAAAGAAAATGAGAGAGAGAGAGAGAGAGATAGCAACATTCAATTGAATTCGCTTAATCTTTTAATATTGTTAGAAGAAAAATGTGTAAATATCACAATTGAAGAAAAAATGCATCGATTTTTTTATTTGAAAACGACGGTGTGTTCATCTGAATTTGATTTTCTTCGGAAAGAAATCATAGACATCCTGAGGCCTGGTACAACGCAAAGAATTTGTGCTGTATAACATTTGGATCCTCATAGACTGATTCCAAAATCTATCAAAGATAGAGAGAAAGAGAAGAGCAAGGCCGGAGTTTATAAAGGATGCATATCATATAGTGCAAGGAATGTTCGATCATTGCCGTTGCATTTGGCTTGTTGTCAGTCTCGTATGAAAATAAATAATCATTAAAAAATATCAAAGTATTGGTCGGTACTCATCACAATATATATTGGTGCTGTAGCAAGAGATAGCACACACACACGCGCGCGCACATACACACATGCTTGCGCTCACATTTGTTGTATATTTCGACATCGGCACTCACTGTATATGGGCACACAAAATACGATATCATCTTTTGATAATAACAATAGCATCCCAGTGAAGAAGGGACGGTGAACTGAAAAATGTACGAGAGAAACAAGCGTTGAGAGGGAGAGAGAGCGCGAAGTAGAATGGAAAGCAAAGAGAGTACAAAGAGTGAGAGAGTAAAGGCAAGAGATGATCGATCAACACCTTGATGCGTTCAACAAGTGGAATACAAGAGATAAGAGCACATATTCATTTATATTGCCCGTTTACTATATATTCGGTTCAAATTTGTTATTGTGGCATGGCATTTAATTGAATGTTGTTGTTGTTGTTGTTTTTTTCGGATGCGGTGAAATATTTTTCTGTTGTCTTCCTTTTTCAAAATATGCGCGTACATAATTGCTCATCAAACGCAATCAAAACAACTGATTTCATAAAATGAAATTAAAAACGTTGCTACAAAAAAGAAAACAAAGACGAAAAAGAATGAAGACGAGACACGCATTTAAATAGAAAGGTGGGTTGGCTTAGACGTTATAGTCGCAGTATTGTGTCTGATTGAAAGCAATGTTTTTACTTCTTCTTCTTCTTCTTCTATCTCTTCCTCTCACTCTCAAAACACTTTGTCGAAACATTGTATTTTGATAGATTTGTCGATCCACGCATCGATAAAACAATCAAAAGCCAAACGAATGAACGCACAAAAAAACACCAAATCAAAACCATTGAATATTTATCAAGTTTGCGAATAGGGAGCGAATTGGTTTGCAGTGCAAAGCTAAAATGTATACAGTTCAATTAGCAGCCGTGAGTAGAGCGGTTATCCTTAGTATTCGCACATAAAGTGTAACATATTTACATTTTATGTTGTGCTAAAAAAAACTGTTGCTCAATGCGTGCACATGAACGCATGTGCGCTTGTTCATGAAAATTGTTGTTTTCTTCATTTGTTGTTTTTGTTTTCGTTTGCAAAGAAGTCGCTTGACATCATTTATGAAGTTAATAATTTTCAACGCGCTTTAATGCGTTTGCAGGCATTCTGAAAGCTCGCTAACTAACAGTTCATTGCACAGTTTTGATTTTACGACCAATTTTGCTTTTAGTCTAAATATCTCAAACATGCTATATAATTAAAACATATATATATGTGTGTGTGTGTTTCGGCGTTGAGTGAACGAACAACAACATCAACTATAGTGGCAACTCTCTTTTTTCCTCTTTCCCATAAAATAACATAAACGAAGCAATTGCACGTAAAGTTTGGTATGCAGTCATTTCTTGTTCATAATGTTGAAAAAAATATATAAACACTTTACCTCTGGCTTTCAGCTAGACTAATGGCCAGAAATGCGATAAACAAGCTTTGAAATGCACAACCAAATATTTGTTGATCCAGTGCGCAGGTATCAAAAGCGATTAATTTGATGCACATTACTACACACACCATACAAGGTGTACAGAGAGGGAGAGAGAGGAACAGAGCAAGAGCAAGAGCGAGAGAGATAGACCAACTGACTGGAGTGTGCGTTCGTCCAGAAATACTAACCGACTTATTGCACACGAGAGTACGATAGAATCATATAATTTGAAATTAGTAGTAAGACGATGTTGCCAGCAAATGAATAACGATGCAAACAGACGAACGACATAAAAGTGCGACCAATGAATCAAAACTGAACATCATCAAATTCCACAAAATGAAAATGTGCATTTGTGCACATATATTCACAGTCTTATTAATTTATTGGATAACATCAACAATTTTAGATTAATATAGATAAATGTTTGTATGGTATGCATCGATGGATGCACAAAAAAAAATAGTAGTCGGCAGAGTTTTATTTGGTTGGTAGGTTGTCGATTTTTTTTTTCCCGTGTGCAAATGCAATAGGTCAACCGAAATCGTTTTGAGACATCACCACGGTAATTTTCGTTCGTAAGATCATTGAGATCATGATAATAATTCATTCATAAGTCAGTCTATTTCCACTTAAAAACAATCAAATCATGATTGAAATTTTCTGCAGAAATTCCATTTTCATTGCACGTTTAAATTAGAATGTGTCTTTGTGCATGTGTCTGTGTTACGTGATTAATGGTCGAAAATCATACAGTTGTTGTTGTGGTTTTTTTTTTCACAAGGGCCCATTATTACTAATAATACGAATATTTTTGCCTTTGTAGCTGTACCAACGGGTATATTGAAACGGGTTGATTTTCAGTTGAGCCTGTGTTTTTGTGATGCAATAAATTATGAACCATGCACACACACACACAACAATAAGAATTTCAATTGGAATTACGAATGATTTTTTTGGGTTTCGATTGTGATAGTATTCATTCTGCAATGGCATCAAAAATACAGATATTCGTCTCTGAACGAAAAGCCAAAAGGCGAGAGAGTTGAGGAAGATTTCGATTTTTGGTCGAACAACGGCAACGGTGACTGCGACGACCATTCTATAACATATACAATCCACATCATGAGCATGAACACCAATCCATAAAATTACAAGACGAAATCAACGACGTCAAAAACGATTACGATCACGTTCTTTTTTTTCTCTTTCTCTCTCTTTTTCTCTTTTATTTTTATTACAATATTATTAGTGAATTGGATACTTACACATATGTTGTGCACTGACAACCAAAGAATAATCATATGAGTGCGTGTATTTGTATGTTATTTTCATTTTGTTGTTTTTTGGTTCAGTCTTAACAACATGCATCGAACATCAATGAAAACATCATCATCATCATCATCATCAAAAACAACCACAGCAGCACCTTTAACCAAAAGAAGAGACTGAGATGCCAAGAAATAATATATGTTACACACTAATATTTGATTCCAAAAATCATTTGACTTCACCCACCCGATTTTGGTGAACACCAAAAAGTGCACCTATACAAAAAACACACACACACATACACGCACGCTAACACTCATCCATACTCTCATGCTATTATCGTTCGTTCTCTGTTCATTCTTCGATCTGGTATGCTCGGCCTGTAACACAAGAGCGAAAAAAAATATTCACTTGATGCCTGGAGAATAGTGAAATGAAAATAAATCAAACACGATTTGGTGCCTTTCATTTGTTACAAAGTATCTACCAAAGGTAATTTTAGAACGCTACATTCTTTGGTGTTTTGTGCGAGTGTGTGATACACACAGTGCAATATCATGTGCATGGTGCGTTCTTTCATCGATGTCGTTGTCTGTGCAGCGGCAAACAATGAAGATGACAACAGCACCAACACCACCACCACCACAACCACCATCAGCATCAATCGCAATGCTTATATGTGCAACAATGTGTATATTTTGAATGGTGACCTGATAAACTCTACGAAGAGTGTGTCTTCGTTTTCATTTTTATGCACACGTTTCTCGTTCAATTCTTTTACCATCTTCTATCTCATTCGATTTGTTCGTATTTCGATCGAGCAGCACCATGGAGAGTAGATACTCTATGCACGTAATCTTAACCGTGTTGTCGGTTTCAATATTCGACTTTCGTTCCGTCTGTCAGAGTTAATGCATGATATGAGAAAAATTCCATGTCGAATGAGGTATTTTTATTCGGTGCTCTTTCCTTACTCGTCTCTCTTTTTCTAACACATATACCCAATCTTTCACTCTCTTTCCATATATTTCACTTGGAATTGTTTCTTCTACTTTTTCCCTGTCTTTCGTTCTTTTTTTTTCGTCTCTCATTTTATTTCTTGTGCTGTCTCCTCTCATTTTATTCACCTTAGATGCACTCGCATTGGCATCTTTTGGTGTCTCTTCAATTTTGCCTTCATTGCGCTTTCTTTCTCTCTTTCTTCGTATCTCTCTCTCTCTCTTTCACTCTCTCTCTCGGCGTGTGTGTGTTTTTGTTTTCTTTATTTTTTTATATCTCTTTTAATTGTTATTCCCTTGCTATTTTATATCATCAAATCAAACCAAACTATTTTTACATGGCTGCTCATTAGCTGCAGATATGTCTGACACCAGCTAAAATTAAAACGAGAGACTATCCCTTAGAATCTAAAATTTACAACAGCAGAAAATCTTCGCACATACGGAAGATGGTTTCCGACAAGTTCGATGGTAATCATCATATATGAATGAAACAATTCAAGACGTCACAATCCTTTAAAGAAGACGACGACGACGACGATGATGATGACAACGATGTTTGCACATGAGATCGTGTGTTTGGAGGATGATGGCCATAAAAATAAACAACATCAGAATCACAACAACGAAACTCATTTTTATTACTATACTTAAAAGGCTGTAGAGACAGAGATCTGTGTCATTTATGCACAATAAATTACGATGAGATTGTTCTCACCACCAAAAGAAAGAAAACACACCGAATAAACAAAAGAGTGCGAGAGACCGCGACACATTTTGCTCATTCTGTGCATGGCTTGTATTTGCCTTTATTTTTTCTTCTTCTGACTCTGTTTCTCTTTTTTTTTTTTAATCTTATTTGTTATTGTATTTCAGCTGAAAAATGGTTGAAAAAAACAAAATTATGATTATTGTTAGCAAAAACTCGATCAAAAGTGAAATTCAAGTGTTCAAGCTCATGAGCAAGGTGCGCACATATTCACTTGTGCAATTGATATGTACTTGTTGTGACTTGTATGCATTTTGTGTTTATGTGCGCGTTGTTTGCATGCAGAGACCTCGATTTGTGCTAATGAAAAATCACATGGCTGCATGCATTCGAAAAATGGTTTATTAGACGATTAAAAAAAAAGCGTCAGTGAGCTTACGGGCACGGACCATTTGTTTCGCGCAAAATAATTCATATTCAAACGATCGAAAAACATACACTTACTCACTCACGTACACGCCACCATTGTGCAAATGTTTGTTGCATGATCGATTTTTGGTGACATACTGCGCCTGTCATTTGTGAATTTCTCTCTCATTCGCTGTAGCGCTTGGTAATCGGTCAAATTAGCAAACAATACGAATTGACTGTCGTTATTTATATTGGATATCGCAAATGAGACACACACAGAGAGAGAGAGGCAGAGATATCTATGTACGTACAAAATTCAAGAAAACATCCAAATCAAAATCGCACTAAATTATTGACTTGGCGTTTTTAAATGGTTGGAGCCATTTTCTTCTTTCTTCGTCGCTTTTCCATATCGGCTGATGTCACGGTGCATTCATTTTGCCATGTTTTTGCTTATTTTCAAGAAAATAAAAAGGCGAAGGGGAAAAATAAAATCATTGTACATATTTGATTTGTCGTCGATTAATATTGATGCTCGCTCTCGCTCGCTTCAAGTTTCATCTGTGCTGTCAGCTATGATTAATATCATGATTTCTATGCTGCATCTATTTTGATCATACGATGCTCGCGGCGATGAGGGCCAATCGATCTTCACACATACATTCATTTATGTGTACAACACATTATACACCGTTAAGAGTTCATTGAGTGAATGAGCTACGATGTGCAAATTAATTTGTCGTTAAAAATCAGCAATAAACATTACGCGCCGATTTACTCATTTATTTATCAGTTGAGTGAGTACATATACATTGATCATGTCTGTTGCTTTGAAAAACAAAGAGCAAAAATGTGTGTGTGTGTGTGTAAATAAAAGTCGTAAAATATCGGTTTTTATTCAGCAGAAGTATAACTATTATTTGTTGTGCGTCGTTGAAAACAACTTTCTCAACGAAACAAAATCGATAAATGACGACGGCTATGATGATGATGACGATGACGATGACGGATGACCAACGGCATCAACAAAAATGATAATTTCACATGCATCATTTGACGTTCATTCAAAGAGTGTGTAAAATGTAAGATGCATCTTCATATGTTGATCGAAACCACATCGCATTATAAGTTGTGTGTTCCGTATATCTATCGCGAAAAAAAAACACACACACAATTGGCAACGAGAACTAAAAATACACAATGGAAATTGGTACATGTGCAATGATGACACTCGAGCGATGAGCGAGCACTCACGACCATCTCAAATGTAGTGCACATACTGTATGAAGTAAATATGCCTCCTGTCGCAGATACCAATCATACACACACTTACATCCGAGTGCAAAATATTCAACATAATGTTTGTTAGTCAAAGCTTTTGCACGCTGATTGTTTTTTTCTTTCTCTTCTCTTCTCGTTTTTTAATGTTGCAACGTGTTATTTTTTTCTTCTTTTCTCATTCTCTTTGCTTGTTTTAAATGGTAATGATGTTTCCATTGGCATCCCCGTTTTGGCATTGCATAAATTTCACATGGCATCGTAATTTCATTCATTCACGCGCTATGCTTTCGCACTTCCCATCCGTACATTTAATGAATTAATGCAAAAGAAAAGCAAGCAAAGTCTTGGGAGTAAATTAATTTATTTCCGAATCAGAAGCATTAAAATTGAAATTTATACAGTTTGAGGTTCGTTTTCGATGCGAATTTTTTTTCTTCTTCTTCGGTATGTTAACTGGCGGCAACGTTGACGATTTGTGTGCAATGAATAGTGGGAGAGAAAATGAATTGTTTCGTTCGATTCACCTTTCGGCGAAATTCCAAACACACATCAAACATATACGATTATTCTCGTACGCGCGTACGAGACAGTGAAATATGATATGATATGATAAAGAGAGAGAATATTTTTCCAAAAGCATCCCATGTACCGAAACAGAACGTTATAAGTAAAAATGAAATGGTAATATGTGTGCTTGAGCGCGTAGTTTTTTCCTATCTACTCATTTCACCGCATATTTGTGTGGATTAATCACTTTCAATTCATTCGCATAGAATTTCCATTTACTAACTTCGGGGAAAAAAAAACTTTTAACTTTCATCACCTGCAACACGTTTACGACGATTATAAGACAACGCAAACGAATGAAATGAGCGCAAACTAACACATATATAATGAAGTTTCTTATCGTCAAAAAGTTTTTTGGCACTCGTCTCAATTTCAAAGCGAGCTTTGATTATTATCATTTTTGATGGTTAATTTATTATGTGATGGGATCGATGGAACACTTTTTTCCTTCTCTCCAGAGTGCATGTGTGTGTGTGTGAATCATCACCATCAACATCGAAACGGTGTAATATTTTTGCTTTGCATTTTAGTTTAAAACTTAATGAAGGCAAAAAGAATGAGAGAAAGAGAGAGAATTCGTTCGATATAATAAATTTTGTTGATAGTAGGTAGATATATTGTTTCATAGCATGAACATAAAATCAAATGATTTTACACCGAAAATAAAAATAAAATTAAAAAAAAAAACCCACAACAACAAAATGAAGAAATAGAACGAGGCAAATGAAATAGTTCAATGACTGTAAGGTGTTTTGTAAATTTGGAATTACCTACGTTGAATGTCCGACGCGTTGAGTCTAATTCAGTCAATGAAGCCGCCGCATTTGCTTTAAATTTTTGCCCAACGGCTAAAAATGCAAAACAAATTATTTAATTTTTGAGCATCAAAAATATTTTATGCTTTAACCTGAACGGATACATTTCCCGTTGCACATAGGTATTTTAAGAATGGTCCGTTTGCTCGATGTGTGTGTGTGTGTGAACAAAAACAAACATATATGTAAATCGTTGAGATACATTTTTAATATGCAATGTGCTCAAATATTTAAACGAATAGAAATTTCTAATAAAGTGGGACGAAATCTAATATGGACACACAATATATATGTGTGTGCGCCCATGATACAAGGAAGTCGTTCTTAACTAAAATTAAACTCAATAAACTTCACACAAAACGATATGCATACATTGGTTCGCCAAACGAGAGTCGAGCTATGTTTATGCTGTTGGTGCTGCTGTTACTGTTCCGTGCAAACCAAACGAAAACGTTTTGAATACACATAAATCGTATATTACATTGTAATTATACGCATCGCATCGCACGAAAGAATTTTCCTTCCATGGCTCACACCGTACACCGTTTATTCCATTCTATATATCTCTCTCTCTATTTCCCTTCATTGGTCGCCCATTCCATTCCTTATGAATTATTTGTGTTGATACTTAACATTTTCGAAATACTGGAAGTTATGCTCTTGCTTATGCAAACTACAGAACGTGTTGTGTATTGGCTATGCAACCACTGTCTGAATTCACTGTCAGATAGAGATGGTACGCCGTATGTGCTTCGAATACAAACTTTGATTGCTCACCTTTATTGGGCTAGACATACTGTTCTATTCATATTGCTGTGGATGAATGGAGATATCGAAACAAAGAAAGAAAGGGAAAGATAGATGGTGAGGAAGAGAGAGAGAGAGAGATCTCTTTTCTTTCGCTTTAATTTGCATCTGATTAAGGGCAAACAATTACGGTTGCCAAAGAATTTGTGCATGAAGTTATATCTATTTTATTGGGCGACCGTCTTATTTATATGGCACACGTTATGCAAACAAATTTTCAGGCAGTCAGAGCGCAAAAATTTTTTGCATTTCCTAATTGAGTTTAAGGTATACAGTCACAGAGAGAGAGAGAGAGAGAGAGAGAGAGAGAGAGAGAGAGACCGAATTAGAATACATAAAATAATAACATTAAACGCACATCTACGGTGAAAGAGAGAGAGAGCAAGCGAGAAATACGTGTTTATGTATATATCAATGCGAAGCAATTCTGTGTACCGTTTAACGAAGAGCGTGCCACGATTTGGATCGTTAACCATAAAATAATAGTCTCTAACCAAACATGCCTTTTGTTTAACAATTCAGCACTTTTTGGACAATTCGCCGACACCTCATTCAATTCAAACCGGCACAATTTTAACAACTAAATTTATTTATAGTTTAAAGAGATTTTATTTTATCTACGGATCACTCTTCCCAATATTATTCGATAAATATTTCAATGGCATTAACAATGATTAAAATTTTATGTGCACATCATCACTTATGGACCTTGGGTTGACACTCAATATACGACGTATCCATCGTTCTGTGTAAAATGCCAATCTGAAAGTTGGAATTACATCATCTCATAATAAATAGAAAATATGACATATCTATTGGTGAGAATATGTTTTGGGTTGTCAGTGATAAGAGATGATGAACAAGTTTTTGCATTGAAGCCACATTTTTTCAAAGGTCATTTTGTGTCGTTTACATTGTTTCTGATCAGGGGTCCAAGGCATAGTTCCTGGACTTAAAATGTTAGAGGGGAGGGGTGTGTTGTTACAATACCGTTGTAGTAAGCGAGAAAGAATCACGAGAAGTGTACTTCTATCCAGTGCAAACTTCAGAAAACACTATAACAATCCAACGAAATCGAAAGAGTTTTCCCCGTTTCCGAAAAATTTATTTCCAAAAAAAAAGTCTTCAATTTTCCCAAAACCCCCAGAAAATCTGGATTACTCAAAATTCACGATTTTTGAAAGTAAATCGTCATTGGGTAATTTGACCTCTCCACCCCTGGTCAGAAGCGATGATACAAAGGGTCACCGTTTTTGCCAAGAAATTTCTTTCCGAGGGTTTTAACAAATTTAAATTTATACTCTTAGATTTTTAAAATTATTTACCTGCCCCTTGATCTCCAACGTCAGAATCTATCGACAGCTCATCTATCGCCCAGTGCGTAATTTAAAAGAGGGCAAAGAACATACGTTACCATGGAAATGAGCAAATTTATTTAGATTATGTATCAAAATTGCTGTCATTCAAATGAATTCAAAACAAAGGACTTGACACTTCAATGGAGAAATTCCAATTAATATCCAAAGCCAATGTATCCATATTATGGATTATATGGCTTTATTAATTCAATTCTCATCAACAATAGTGGTCAATTTGATTTTAATACTTCTCTTTCCATTCATTTATTCTAATATTAAAAAAAAGAGTAAAACATTGTTATGTACTTGTACACTTCGATTTATAGTCAATTATGATACAAATTGTGCCGCTGGCTAAAATCTGAAATGCTTGAATGGTATAAAGGCGTTCCTTTGAGAACTTGTGAATTTGATTCTGTTATGTCTACGACAACAAAGTTGCCCGGTTTTATTGGTTGTTTTGCATCCATGTCATGTCGTTGTGCCGATTCGTAATCTTGGTATATTTCAGCATTGGCGGGAATGATTACTTTTGTATTCGATTCATTTCGTCCGAAATACGCATCGTTCGATTTTTTGCTTGTCTGTGAGAAAATGTCAAATGGAAAATTTATCATCAAGTCGATATGACCTTGCTGCATAAAAAAACGATTGACATTATTTGCTTACGCCTTCAATTAAAATTAATTGTTTTTTTCCAACACAGGCAGCATTGAGCTCCTCAGCGCCATCACGAAACACTTTTGCCATTTCATAGACACGACGATTTTTCACATCCTGCGGCACATCATCGACAAATCTTCGGTGTGCCGTTGTTTTCTATTTTCGAAAATGAACGATTTTAATGGATTATTTTTGTCTGACAGCCAATTTTCAAATGTGATGGCTTTTTCACTCATCCTCCAACCACCATCCATTCAAACTCACCTCTCTCATGCTGTAGGCAAACATGAATGCCATGTGATATTTTACTTCTCTCATTACCGATAATGTATCAGCGAATTCTTCCTCTGTTTCACCACAAAATCCTGTGTGAATTGATTGAATAAAAAAATATATGCGAATATTTTATCGATTGCTTTTTGATTCTTGCCTGCAGTATTGCATGAAACATTTTCTTCGAAATGAATTAACATTTTAAATGCTACCATCCATTCATTCGAAAAAAACATATAAACGTAATTAACAAAAATAGATAGTTTGAAAATAGATAAATTCAAATCTCGCAGTGTCAATTAAAAATTAATTACTTGATTTGTTAACCTTTTGATGGTCAATTTTACTATAGAATTACATGAAAAAGAAGCGAGCTGTCATTCAAAAAAAAGATACCTAATTGAATTAATTTTATTCTATTTCTGTTTACCTGTGATGAAATCACTAGAAAAACTGACACCCGGAATTACGCTACGAATATGTTTGACTAAATCCAAGTACGCTTCCTGTGTGTATCCCCGTCGCATCCGCTCCAAAACTGCATTGTTTCCCGATTGAATTGGCATATGAATATTTTTACAAATATTTGGATATTTTTTCATCATCATTAACACTTCGTCCGGAAAGTCTTTTGGATGTGGTGATGTGAAACGAATACGAACTTCTGGCACTGCTACTGCAACACGTTCCAATAATTCAGCAAATCGCATACCACCTTTTTTCGTTTTATAAACAGTATTAAAACCACTAACAATATTTGTTTCATTATTCCGTTCAGTGTCTTGCGATAAATCGCGATAACTATTCACATTTTGGCCTAAAAGTGTGATCTCCTTGATTCCTTGTTCGGCCAACATTTTTGCCTCATTTTCAATGCTATCGATTGGACGTGATCGCTCTCGACCGCGTGTAAATGGTACGATACAATATGTACACATGTTATCACACCCACGCATTATTGACCTGTTTGGATAAATGAAACCGGCAATTAAATTCAGTTTATGATGCGAGTCGGCAAGGTGTCGTTTCTGCGTTCATCTTGATACCAAACATATAACAAAGAGCTGTGTCCAGCAAGTGCGCTCTTTTTCAATATTGCGCTGGACAAAATTGATTATTTGAAAAGTAAAAAATTTGAACGATGTTCATATTGCGTCCGATTAAATTTTTGGCATAATAACAATACCGGTAATGAGTTCGAAAGGAACATATATTTTTTTACAAAATACGACATAAAATTGACTACAGCGAAGCTATAGGGCTGTGTCAACTAACAATGATGTTCGAAAAAAAAGAAGAACAAAAAAATAGACATTCTTTTGGAACTCCTAAATAAAATTGAAAAACTTGACACGTAAAAAAAAGTCGCTTACACAAATGCGGTGACAGCGTTTTCATCCAGTCGAACTGGTACAATATCAGCGTAAGTTTCATCTAGAGACAGTAGCACATTGACGGCACTTTGTCCACTTTTTGTTACCGATAAAAGTCGCGGTAAATCTTTATAACTATCTGGTCCTGAGATCACATCGACGCTTTTCTCTTTCTCAAGTAGTTCTGTTTTCAGACGTTCAGCCATGCATCCCAAAATACCAACTTGATAGTTTTTTCCAACGGATCGTCGTTTACGCTTTTCAATAGCTAACTGTCTCAGGCGATTCCAAATCTAAAACGACAGAGTTTTTGTTTTGTTATTGTAAGATGAAGTACTGATTGTTTATTTTATTTAAATGTACCTTTGACTCTGCTTTCTCCCGAATTGCACATGTCATAAGCAATACAATATCGGCCTGATCGGCTGAATCAATTTTTTGGTACCCGTTTTCTTTCAAAATTGACCATACAATTTCTGTGTCGTTAACATTCATTTGACATCCGTACACTTCGAAAAAAACCTTCCGACCTTGTCCATTGAAATCGATTTTGTCCAAATATGGAATTGTATTCTCCGGTGTGATCGGATTTGATTGGGCAACTAATGAATTTTTACCGGCAATCAAAAATTCCTTTAATCCAGGTCCTTTGGCAGGTAACTTTCCACTTGGTTTCGTCGCGACTTTTGACGAAAACCATCGATGTTGCACACAATCATTTTGAATGGCACATTGCCCACTAAACCCCTGCACCAAAGGGCAACGTATCACACTAATTCGATTGAAATTTAAATAATTTTTCAATTTTATAAATCTCATCGTAAATATTATTTATTATGGTGTAATAAGATAGTTAACTCGGTCATGCTCGTTTTTGCTATATGGCTCCTGTCAAACAAATGTCAACACCATGCGAGAGGAACATTTTCAAAACCTTGCAAATGAATGAACAACACCAACGCCACATTGTGGACAGTAGAATAATTTCTTTGATGGAAATGAATAATCGATTGCACAGCTATAAATCTGTGAGTATGAGCTAATTTCTACTTGCCATTTTTAATGAAGATCAAACAAAACAGAATTTATAGAGTAAAATTTACAAGGAAATATTCAGAAAAGTCATATCTTATTCTAATAATGAAATGTTCATTTCAATCATTTTCAACTTTCACTTTACCTTTATGTCAATGCTGTTTTCAGTCCAATACCGAAAAATGTTTGCTGAAAATTGTTATCACAGACCAAAAAAAAAAAGTTTTTAGAAAATCAAGATATCTATGTCAGGCTCGACAGAACAAATGAATCAGGATGCTTTCTATATTCAAAGCTCAAAACAATATTAGGCGAGTAACTTTTCTAGAATTCGGATGACAAGTAAGAGAATTTTGGATTCCATCAGAAGGTGTCTGACTAAAAAAGGGCTTATGAATGATTTGTTTGTAAGCGGAAATCAGATGTTGGTGATTTTGTATGACATTTGATAAGAGAATTATTTTCTTCTCAAAATTATACGGATATTTCTTTCCTTCTCTGTCATCATTCGATTCGAAAAAAAAAATTGGGAACAGATTTAAGACAGAATATTTGAACGGTATAATTTCTTTTAGGCAGCAAATCCAAAGAGACAGGTCAATATGTTTTATGTTTATCCTGATAGCTCTTTTTTTATTGCATGCTAATCCCTCAAAAGAAGAGAAAATGTCACGAACAATAGTCAACGATGCCAACACTGGAACGGACCAAATCATTGGCTAATGTCGGTACTTTTCTATATCGGAAGTGGTTATTCATTACGGTTTTGTATGTTTTCGTTTTCTTCTGTTTTTTTTTTTTTATTTGTTAATTAGGTCTCATTTTTAACATAAATTGTTGCAAAAATTTATTTGCATCCAATGAAAAAGTGATTCACTTTCTGGCTTGTTGTTGTTGACGGGCAACATCACGTGCGAATGTACGTTGTGGTGGTGTACGGATACGACGGGCTTCCTTCGATCTGTTACGCACAACTTTCGAGTGAATGGCGCATGAGACGCAGTAGTGCAACTTGGCGTACAATTTTGGGAGGAGGTAAGCTATAAATTGAAATGGAAAATCACAAATTAAAAAACCGTCATTCCAAACAAAATCGAAATTTTTGGCATATATACATACCGGTGTAGACTGATGCTTCAGTGATATCACGGACAGCAGCAGCTTCTACAATGTTACGAATAACAAACTTCTTGATAGCTTTGTCCTTTGGTACGCATCGAGCACAGTTTGTACAACGAACTGGCTTAACGTGACCACGGTTGTGTTTACAACGTCCTCCGTTACGGCGTTTCTTTGTCTGTAGAAAAAAGATTAAAATAAATACAAAAATTACATACACAAATTTACGTCACAAATGATGGCAAATTTCAAATAAACGACACACTCCAAGTTCACAAAGTTTATGAAAAAAAAAGCATTTTTCTGTATATTGAGGTTATGTTAATTTGTACCACAGTCGCTTCAATGCACTAGCGTGTGTTCACGTGTGAACGGGGAAAAAAACCAAACCCGAATCAAATGAATTTGTATCAATAATCAGAAATAAATCACCGTAAATTGATTTGAAATTATTCAAAATTGATTTTAAAAAAGTAAAATGTATGTTTGTGCAGCATACGAAAACTCCACATGTGTCATAATTATACGGCACATCATTTTTTTCCGTCGGATTTTTTTCGCCCATTTAATTTTTATTGGAAAAAAATCCAAAACACAAATTTAATCACTAATTATGTGGAATGAACGGTTTTTTTCAGATAAACATTTGTGAACTTGGAATCGATAGGTATTTTTTGTAAATTTTTGGAAATTTTAAGCGCACTGCTAAAAACACGTACCATCTTGATTGACTTGTTACTACCAAAAGAACGGAAATAGAGAAAGATGTATTGTCGTTCGCACCGATTTAGAGTTTGCCTTGAAACGGAGTGAAGTTGGCAATACAACATTCACAACTTTCACACATCGGGCGCCACTTTGCATTCGATTTATTTTTAAAAAATATTCATATATTCACATCCAAAATGAAAAGTGTCTTTAAAATGAATTAATGCAAATATTAATCTTTTATTTTGTGACTTATTTTTATCAAAATTCCATTCCATGTTCAAGCTTTTTTTTTTGAAAAACAGTCAACATACAGTCAATATGTATTCGAAAATATCACCAATGTGATAAAAATTATGAGATAAAATCATATTTTTTAAATTTAAATTTTATGCTAAAATGATGAAATGTTGAAAATTCACTTTAATCATAGCATATTGCAAATTCTTTGCTTTCTTTAATAGTATAAGCTACGCCGTTGATACTCTAAACGAAAGCATCTCTATTCGAATTCAAATTAAAGAAAAAATAAGATGAATCTAGTACTGTAATTGAGAATCGCATGTCGACACGGTGGTCAGATCATGATAAAAAGAAAATCAATGCGCAACTCTCTCTCTCTCTCTCTCTCTCGTTCACTCGTGCAATCGTTGCGATGACATTTACCGATGTCACGAAATTCAGTGGTGTTTCAAATTTCGTACAATTTAACCATACTCTCTATCATACATACTGTCACATAGCAATAAGTGTGTATAGTTAGAAAATAGTTTGGCTTTGTGTCTTACCGGATACAAACACATAATTGTTTGTGCAAAGAGTTGAACACACCACGCAATAGTGTGTTTTCAAGTGTAAACGAACGAACGCAAAGTGTATTTAGGCAATTGTTTTCATTTGGTATTTTTTTTTCTTTTTCAAAAAAACGTAAATAAAACATAAAAAGAAAATACATTTTATCAAAGTGAGATCGAATTTAGCACATTTTTCAATTCAGAATATTGTTGGTAAAGCACATTGAAAGAAGCAAATCAAATAACAAATTTTGTGTTAAAAAAAAAATAGACGAAAGCATTGTGCCGCCAGAAATCCACCAAACATTTGTTGACATACGCTGGCTTCTCCAATTGATCCGACCTAAGTCTCGGATCAATTAAATTAAATATGACTAAGACAAGCGTGTAAATCCGATTTGTTTAAATGAAATTCTATATAATTTATTGACTGTAGCTTTAACAACAAACAAACGAATAAAAAAAAACAAACAAATATATTTTCAATGCTGATTCAATAGAGTGTGATACACACACACGCGCATGGAGTGTGTGATTGACTGGAGCAAAATGTTTTGTATACGGTTTGAGTCATTCTTCGGTACAGGTTTTAGTTACACTAAAATGATTTTGTTGAGTTTATTCAATTAATTCCAATTATGGTCGTGGAGATAACGTATTGACATTATGATATATAAAATCGAAACTAGTTAGAAAATAGTTTTCCGTTGAAAGAGAAAGACACACCGTTGTGTACAGTGTTAAGTTTGTTAATTTGGGTAGAATTTTCGCGCGATTGAAGATTTCTTGAGCTATTTTGAAAACAAACAACAACAACAACAAAAAAACAATCCAAAAAAAGAAGCGTATAGTGGTAATAAATGGGAAACCGTTCGTTTAATCATCTTCATTTAATAAACGTAAGTATCATTTTATTTTTTTTTATTTTTTGATTATTTGTTGACAGTGATAACGTGATAAGTAGTAATTCAATTGCATATATCAATATTTATTCAAACGGTACTTTTTCATTTATTTACTCTTTATTAATTGCCATCGTTGCATGTATTTTGAAATAGTGAAATCTATCGAAAATCGTTACGTTCTACTAAACAACTTATTACAATAATTAACGATTCAATGTGTCATGCAAATAAAAAAAAAAAAAAACATTTCAAAATACGCGCAATTTGTACAATCGTATGTATTATATATATATAAATATGGCAATAACCACTTGAGAAAAAAAGTAGTATTGGAGAGAAAAGACACTTTATCTATATACAATTATTCTTAAAAAGGTAATCGTCTCGTAACACGGAAATCAAAATATAAATAACGTTTCGAAATTGTTTGTTCATCGGAAATTCTGTTTCAACAAAAACAATGTCACCTGCAATTTACATTTTTGCCTGCACATTTGAAATGAGTATGGTTGTATATGTTGTGGTTTTTTCCCACTGTTTTCATCTATCTCTTTTTATGTTTGAATCTAGAAAGGTCGAATTGTTCTTAATATCAAATGTTATTTGAATTTCATAACCTCTAAATATGATGTGTGCAGAGACAGAAAACTTAAATGATGGTAGTTTGATGTAATCGAATAAAAAAAAATCTCATTGATGATCTCGACGACGGAATGTGAAAAAAAAATCATTCGATGTAGGAAAGATGTGAAATGAACGTGACACCGACAGTGTTCCAAATCACAAAAAGGTACAAAAATATTTGGTTTGTTGTCAGTTATAGTTTGTTGCATCTATCCAGATTGGTGTCGAAACATATGCAATGTGTGCGAGGAAAAATTTCCAACGAGAATTCAAATTGGACTAGAATTAGTCCATCGGCATTTGAATTGTCAGACGAATGAATCAGCAACAACTTCATGCGATTTAAATACAAGTCCGCGCACTACAATCATATATCCGCTATTGTATTGACATATACAATGAAAAGGCCGTCAAATAAAAACAACGATAAACTGTCATTGTAATGGTATTGTCATTGCCTCTGTGCCGATTAGATACATGTATATGGTAGTCGTCGTAATTTATTCAACTTTTTAAAATCCAGCCAACATAGATTAGCGATAGATTTTTCACCTTTATTTCGTTTGCTCTTTTTCTGTCTATTAATTTGGACGTTCTTGTCAAATAAAGTCGACATCCACAGCCATTAAAAAAAACACATACAAAGCTACTTAAAATCGCCATTCTATCATTTTGGTTATTTTTTTTTTTTGAATTTTTCAATCAAAACAATTTCATTATGGCATCAGTATTGATCCGTGGAATGGCAACAAGTGCCGTCGAATCGGCAATTAAACATGTTACAATTATTGGCGGTGGTTTAATGGGCTCTGGTATTGCTCAAGTAAGTTTTGATTTTTCTTTGTTTGAAATCGAATCATCGGTGTACAAAGTTCATAGTCCATTTTTTGTTCTATGCGCCATTGAACATTGACAAAAAAAAAACAAAGAAAGCTGACCGAATTGCATTTGTGTTGTTTAGGTTGCTGCAACAGCTGGTTATGATGTGACCATTGTCGAAGTAAATAATCAATTGGTGGAACAAGCACAAAATAGCATAAAAAATAGTTTGGGACGTGTTGCAAAGAAACAATTTAAAGATGATACAAATGAACAAACAAAATTCGTTTCGAATGTTTTGAATCGAATCAATGGATCATCCGATTTACAAGGTGTGGTTAAAGGAACCGATTTGGTGATTGAGGCCATCGTTGAGAATATTAACATCAAACATAAACTATTCGAATCAATTGATAAGGTTAATTTTCTATACATTTTGCCCAACAAAAATCATGAATCTAAATTATATGAATTTATCGCTTGTTAGGTTGCACCGAATCATACAATTTTCACATCAAACACATCATCGCTATCGATAACCGATATTGCTTCGGTCACTGATCGCAAAGATCGTTTCGGTGGTTTGCATTTCTTTAATCCGGTGCCAGTGATGCGTTTACTTGAAATTATTCGCACCAATGATACATCCGATCAAACATTCAATGCAATTCGTAATTTTGGTGAAAAAATTGGAAAATCATGTATTACCTGTAAAGATACGCCTGGTTTTGTGGTCAATCGTTTGTTGGTACCGTATATGGCGGAATCGGTGCGTTTGCTTGAACGTGGTGATGCATCCGGACGTGATATTGATACAGCAATGAAATTGGGCGCTGGATATCCGATGGGACCTATTGAATTGGCCGATTACGTTGGTCTTGACACAACCAATAATATTTTGAAAGGATGGCATGAAAAAGATCCCGAAAATCCACTCTACAAACCAATTCCGATGCTTGAAAATCTCGTTAAAGAGGGCAAATTTGGTGTGAAATCCGGCGAAGGATTCTACAAATACAACAAAAAATAAACCAGTCACAATGAATTTTATATGTAGAATAGTGGATTTTATTTAAAAAAAACTGGTCTTCGTCATATGAATCAAGAAGAAAAAATTATCAAAAATTGTTTGTAATTTGGGAATAAAGTATAATAAAAAAAATTAGAGAAAATGTAACGATGGAATTATTCAAAATTTTGACAGTCACGACTTTCTTGAGTGAATTGTCTCTCCAATATTTTTTTTCGTCGACTAACCTTATCTGTTTGTTTATTCAAATAACGGCAAACGGTCTTATCGTCGAAAACATGGTATTTTAATAAGCATGTATTTTGAATGTGTAGCTCATTAGTTGACTCAACCTGTATGTAACCATATTAAACTCTTCATGAATTTGTGTACGATTCTTATCTTACTAAAAAAAATCGGTTTCACGTTCATTCCGTAACCGTGCCCGATGTCACGTTCTCGTCAATGAGCAAAGTATATGAATTTTTTGTATGTAGTCGTGACCGTTTTTATCCGTTCTTTGCACAAAAATGCAGACAACCAAATAAATATCAAAAATCATTGCATATATTGACATCAATTAAGAGAAATAAGCACATTCCAGACACCACATCGTACAAATCCACATTCAAAAATCATAATACTTTGCGCTCTGGGTTGACAACTATTATTACACACATTTTTGTTGTTTATTTATCGAAAGCACATTGCCGAAACCGCAGAAAGGAAATATACAGTTGGATATACTGCGTAAAAACACGTGAAAGTTTTACATTTTACATAAGTATTCAAAATTGATTCTCTTTTTTTTTCGGAAACGTCTGCTTATTATTAATATAGATTACCAATCATGAGTAAGATTAGTCAACTGATTATTTATCACGTTATTATTTTTAGATATAATCGAAACTTGCAGATATAATTAATAAACAAAAAAAACGGTGTGTACTTATTAATTGCAGGCATAATTGTACGGCCGAAATTGCCGCCATATCAGAGATCCAAACCAATTAAACGATCGACGAAAAAGCAGAGAATGATTTCACAAACGATAGTCAAAGATTTGCCGAGAGGCACCGAGCTTCTTGAAAACCAAGTAGCTGGTCACACATTTCAAATTGGAACTGATGAAATCGGTATGGATTTTTGGTAGTCGACATTTTACTAGCGAATATTAAAAAAATGTGTTTGTTTTTCAGGTATGCTCAAAGATCAACAAGATGGTTCGGTGTTGAAAGCGGCTGTCAAACCGATTTGTGGATTGCGTGAGATAAAATTTTACGAAGAATTAATGAGAGATTCAACCGAACCAAGTATCGAGCATTTGCGAAAACTGGTGCCTGAATATCGTGGTACGGTGAAAATGTCATTTCGTGGTAAAGTCATTGACTTTATCAAATTGGCCGATATAACACACGATATGGACGAACCATGTGTTATGGATATTAAAATTGGCAAACGTACCTGGGATCCAGAAGCGACAAAAGAGAAAATTTTAGCCGAAGAACAAAAATATGAGGCATGCAAACAAAATTTGGGCATTTGTATTCCTGGCTTTCAAGTATACGACATCAAAACGGACCGAATTAGACGTTTTGGCAAAGAATATGGCAAGAAATTGGATCAAAACACCGTCAAAGATGGTTAGTATTTTTACTTTAACGGTTTCATTTCACCTTCTTTGTTCAAGCAAAAGTAATGTTCTCAATTCTTTTGACCGTAGCGCTGAAAATCTTTTTGAATGCTGATACTCAAATGTCGCGATTGCTATTAACCAAATTTCTAACAACACTATGGTCGATACAAAGCTGGGCACGATCACAAACATCACTTAGGCTTTATTCAAGTTCCTTGCTACTGGCATACGATGCAAAACGATTAAAAACACAAATATTCTCAAATCGAAATCATAGCAACAGTTCGACAGTTAGCTCACGCTCATCATCAGTAGATAGCTCTTCCAAATTAACACCAACTTCGTCCAGTGGAAATGAATGGCAACCATCGCACACAAATACAGCCAATGAAATTAATACCAATCTTAATGGATGCACCAATTCGAATAATTCCAACGGCAACAACAGCGGCAGTGGTGGTGGTGGCGGCGGTGTCATCGATCACACTGTTACCAGCACACAGCCCATTCAATTTTACAAAAAATTGCAAAGAAGCCATTCCACGCAAAATAACTATGAAGAGGTATTTAAATTTGTTAATCATATTGCAAATTAAATTACATTTAAATTCTCATTCTCGTTCTTTCAAAAGGATATGAAGCACATTTGCAAAGACTACGATTTCTATTTGGACAATTTAATGGATGAATGTAATGCAAGTGAAAACAGAGAATGGGCATTTGTCAAGATGATTGATTTTGCTCACGTATTTCCAGCCGAAGATGCGTCCATCGATACGAATTATTTTTTTGGCATAGAAAATCTAGTAAAAATCTTTGAAGAATTTTTACGCGAATGTGATCAATGAAACAAACAACCAACAAACCAACCAATTTTCAATCAATACGAGTTTTTCTTATATGAATCTATTTTCACTAATTACTGTAATATCTGTCCATTGATAAATAGGATATTATTCACTTATTAACATGAACAACATTAACAACAATTTGCATTAAATTTATATCGAAATATATACCAAATCGAAGCCAAACAATTTCAAGAGAAAAACAAAATGCTATTTAAATGAAATTAAAAATATGAACAGCACATGTTTATACTACCTACTTATAGAAATATTGAATTAATTTTGTAAAAAAACAGAAACACTTTTTTTTATTTTTGAATTTACAAAACGGAAAAAATAAAAACAAACTAAACCAAATGTCCTCAGATTGGTGTTTTTTTTATCGTCTGATAGCGAACGTGAATGAGTCTTAGCCGCCGAAATCTATTCAAGGTTTATTGATATTAAAAGTCTGATTTTCAAGCTTAAAATAATGATGTTTTTATTTTATTCTCAGCATTGTTTTTTATTATTAAATCAAAATTTTAATTCTATTCTTTTCTGTATCTCCCTCAATTTTATTTCTTTTGCATTTTTTATGAATAAGAGATAAAAATGTTATTCGAGTTAAATAAGTTATTTTGGTGATCCAATCTACGTAGACATCCAATTGTTCTTAGTAAGAACTTCTTCCATTGTAGCAAAACTCTATATAGTACTTTCCATTTCGTATTTTTGCTTACGTGAGCAAACCACTTCTTTGTTCCACTTGAAAATCAATTCGCTGAACGTAAGAAGACCAAGTTTTGTGGTCAATATGTGATAACGTCCTGTATTGAAAATGAAATTAAATTTGTTAATATTTTGATTAATTCATAAAATGCACACTTGTTATTACCAATTGAGAAGGTCAGCGTAAAGCTCGCTATGAATATGAACGAGGTAAAATCTTTGTTCACCTTCAAATAATCGTCCGATTGTTTTTTATAAAGAATGGTTATTATGATGAGACTGTATACTAACACAATATACACGAAAAGCGTATATAAACGCGGTATACATCTGAGTGGATTTTTGGTTAGTCTATCCCATATTAATTGAAGTATATCATACATGAATATGCACACTATAAATAAATAAGGCGGCCAAATATTAATTTATATACGGTTGGGATCTAATCATTCCACGTCAACTTACAAATCGGCGGCAAAATCAATAATAGATATAAGGTGACCTGTTGATTAAATTCAATCGGACTTAATGCAAAAATCATCGTGTATACGAAATTGACTGTGATCATGAGAAAATGTGAAGAAAATCTCATACAAAATATGAAAGGATTTATGTCTTTGGTCTGTAAATCAAAATGTTTGAATTTAATGTTATATCTTTATGCGATCCAGATACTTTCTAATACTTACATCATCCACCAAATGATAAATTACGGTCAAGTGAGATAGTGTGGTTGTTATTACACTGATTATAGTACTGTATAGAACTGCTTGATAAATTTTAGCATCCATTGAATGTGAGTTGAGATCCAATCCATGGCTGACCATTTTATCCTTTAGCATTACAAATGATAAACAAATGACTGTTTCGGAGAGCAAGAACATTACAAGTTCCCAACATATTTTCGTCCAACGGCAAGTGAATTTCACACAGAAAATGTACTTCAATACCGGCACAGATGCTGTATGAGAAAATGGTATTTGGAATTTGAAAAGAAAACGGTCTTGTACTAATTGTTTTTCGTTCAATACCTGTTGCAATCATTAAGAAGAACCACTGTACTGCAAATGAACTTTGGAAGTAAGCATCACTTTCCTACATTTGAATGAAAACAATTGGGTTTCGGTTGATTTTATAAACGACAAAAAAAAAGAAATTTTAACATACCATTCCATAGCAATAAAAAATTGAAGCAACGCCGATTACAAGTAAATGAACAAGTAAAACACATAATCGATTGGAAATTCCTCGAATTATATTTTTAACACTTGCTTTATCAGATGTTTTCATTTTTGACCGATTACTAAACACTATTCAGAGTTTTGACGGTTGTAGATCATTCACTGTCTGAAATGAAACTAAACGTTCCAGGTGTACGATGAAACGGAGAATATACTAACAACGTCAACATTGTTCACACACATACACTTACATTTCTTATGAAACTAATGTGAGAGTGCGATTAGGGATTTGCAACAGCTGTGCAGCATTATTGCACCTATTGTTTGTATCCCTTTTAAAACAGTATGCCGGATTTGTATGATTTCCACAAGATGTCATTGTATGCATATGAAAAAAAATCAATTTTTTTTAAATCAACTTGAAAAATAAAATTGAGTCAAAACGTTGAAGAATGGCTATTTTACAGCTTCTTTAGTTAAAAACAAACTCTAAATATTTTCAGCAAATGCAATTATAATAGTTTTCTCAATGATTGAAGCTCGAAATAATAAATAGAAAACTTACAAAAATTTGATTAAAATTTTCCATGAATCTCATTAAAAGATTTGATTTTATTGTTTTCCTATTGTTTGCTGTTTTGTTTTTCGAAACTTCAAAGTGCAATGAATTGTAATGAATTGTAATTGAAAAATACAGTGTTTTCACATTGCTTCATTTACTTTATTATACGCTACAAACATATGAGTTGAAAACTGTATGCAATTTGAGTTAATTCTGATTGTTGTCATTTCACTTAAGATGTTGATTATTTTGGTTTGTCGTAAGAAAACCGTATGTTAATTTCCATCTTTATTTAGAATGATGATTATAAGTAAAAATGTAATCGATTTGTATTTTGTGTGTAATTGGACGCGGAGCATTCTTCAATGAAATCGTACAAGCATAAGTGTATCCGAATAAAAGTTTTTTTTTTAAAGTGGCACACACAATTTTCTTGGTTTTAAACGTCAAAATGAGCAAAATCATGTTTCACTAAAAAAATTGTAACACACAATTGAGGAGTGAAAAATCACATTCCGATAACTGGTGGAAGATAGTCACTGCAACTTGGAAACCCGACCGGTGCTGATCTCATTTGAGATTTATCTCCGACTCGTACAATTAATCTCATGCCGATGTACATATGTCTGACATAAAAATAAAATGAAAATCGAATTATTTAATGTTGAGTTTCATTGTAAGGAAATTACATTTCGAAATGGCAGTGGAACATCCAATATCCTGGATTTGAAGCTCGGAATCGAATTCGAACAAAGCCGCCTATAGGAACACCAATTGTATCCTTAACAGTTGGGGGATGAGTGTCATTGTAGTAAGGTGTTGTGTTTGTTTTATATTGCTCAAGTTTTCCCATATCTATTATTTGAAATCCATACCCATGAAAATGGAATGAATGGATGTCTTCAAGTTCATCTATTCGATTTAACAATATACATGTAAATATGTGAATATTCGGTACAGAGATTTGAGAGTTAGAACTTACATGTAACATCAGATAGTAAAAAGTCAACGACTTCACCGAGTTTCAGCTGAATTAAATGCGGACAAAAATGCATTCCTTCAATTGCCGTTTCATTTGCCAAAGTTGATTCATTACAATATGGTACAAATGAATCATCTTGAGTTAATCCAGGAACTGGCGTTCCTGTCATTATAATTTTATTCATGTCGTTGGCCGCAGCCCTATTTACAACCATATCAGTAGCTTCATCACGCAAAAAAAGAAGACGTTGATTGGGTTAAATTGTTTAAGAAGAATGATCTTTTCAGAAAATTACCATGAAAATGACTTGGCTGGAATTTTAGCCTCTTAGGGAAGAATCTTATTGGTATTTCTCGGTTTGGCCGCACTTCTCTCATATTGCCTCCACTTGGACCGCGAACACCTTTTTGTTTCAAGTCAGCTACACATAAATGATTTCCAATCCGACAATTGAGCGTGGGATGGTTCACTACTTGATAAAAACGAATAATAATATAAATATTGATAAAAATTAAGAAATCAATGATTATGACTTACAACAGCGTTTTGTTTGAAAGGTACATGGTAGTCGAGTTGATCCGTATAAGGTCGAACATGTGAGATGAATTTCTCAACTTTCAATTGATCTTCAACAAATATTATTCTGCCAAACACTTGCAGTTTATTCAATGCACATTTATTGAGAGCTCGAACACGTATATATGCCTCTTCTGCAAAATTGAGTTACCAGGTGAAAACGTTTATAATAATTTTGATAATACATTTTGTATTGTACTTTTGTTTCTGTCGTTGTTTGCATGAACCACAACATCGTATCTCTCTCCGGACAGCATAAGAAATGCATCAAACGTTACCGGTTTAACTGGATATCCATCGGTCGCTATAACAGTTAGGTTATGTCCCTAAATCTTAAAATTACATTTGCATGTAAAATCCCATATAGAAAAAATATGATTTTCAAATGAAAGATGACTCACTGTAAACTCAAGCGGACATCCATATGTTTGACTATTAATCAAACGGAATCGATATGATTTATTGTATTGCATATAATATGTTGATAATGGTATCACATCGCAATTCGTAGTATTTTGTTTTGGATTACAACCGTGGCCATTTATCAGAATATCATGTACTGTAATCTTAAGATAGATACCTGGAAAAAATTCCGATGCCATGTGGTTTGTCCAATTGGTTAAAATAATTAAATGTTGATCTTCATCAAAATTATCACATACACAGAAAAATTTAATTGAATTCGTCTTTTCGTTTATAATAAAACTACTAAGGAATAAAAGCAATTAAACGCATTGATGAATTCTATTAAATTTTCCTTTGCAAACGAAGTTTTTCAAAAGCCGGACACAAAAATTCAATTCTTTTTTTTTTCGAATACCATCTGATCAGTTTTCACTAAACAAAAGTCAATTATAAGCAAATGCATGTGCTCTGATTGATGCGCGTGGAAGGTTTCAATGAATCGATATGATTTTCTATTTCCCTTATTTAAATACATTTGAATTTTGAAACAAAGAAAATGAAGTAAAAATAAAAAAACCACATTTTCATAGAATTCATGTTTCTCATTTATATTGTCCATTCTCATATGTTCTCATTTTTTGATGATGTTGCGGTTAATTTTTTTCCTCACAGCTTTGCTTTTCAACGAACAGTTCATCAAAAGTATAATATTATAGTTTTTGCGGCACCAATTTGGGGCGCGTTCTTTGTTCTAATACGAAACATAAACGAAATTCCTGGAATCGAATGACTTTGGTCAAACAATGCGATTGAAATATGATGAAAGAGAGCCCAAAATGTAATGCTATGCTTGTCGGCACATTTCGTTAGCCAATGCACACGGTAAACGTATCAACAACACACTATCACAGTCGATAATCTGTGTAACCACTTGGTCAATTGATGCGCTATGCTGTGTATCTATTCCAGTCAACGCATTGATTAAACGTTTGCCAAGAGCGAGAAAGAGTTGAATGATGAAACCAAGAATTCATTTTGCCCCGATGTGTTACCAAAGTGTACGAATCAATCGAACGGGTGAAATTTTTTGTCTTTGTATTTGTACAAGTGCACAAGCCGATCGTCATCTCATCACCGAATACGGCATTCAACAACCATTCTCATTTTATCCAACAAACGAAGCGGTTTAAAACTGCAACTGTTCAATAAGCATTAAAGAAAAGAACTGCGCAATTTCATTAAATTTTGGAAACCATTTTGGTAGCCATTCGAACAAAACAAAAAAACGCGCAAAAATAATGGAAAATATCGAATCAACAGGTGAGTTTTATCGTATTTATTTCAAGAGATTTTGTGTTTTGTCGCAGATGTTAGTTTTCGGATGAAATATTCGTCTATTTTGCGCCATTTTTTTCAATTTTATAAAAAAAATACCGTTCGTTTTCGGCATCGCAATTAAAATTTGTATATCTATTTCTATCGCAATCTCTTGTACTAAAAAGAGCATTCTTTTTAAACACATTGAATATAAATTGTAGTTTGAGTTGCTTGCACACACATTTTAACGGGATTATTCTTTTTTTCGTTCTTTTTTCTTGTACGTGCACAGAACAAAGTGTTGTTCTTCAATTGAACGGCATCAAGGTTGACATGGATGTCATTGCCAAAGATGCTGAACTTGAAATGAACAACAACGAGTCCGTAAAACCCTCCGAAATCGTAAAAAAATTCGAATCAGAAAAATCGAATGAAATCGAGGATGGTGGTAACGACATAAGCGAAAAAAGTATTGAAAGCAAAACCAGTGAAGCCAACGCCGACGATGACACCGATAACGAAAACAAAACTGAAGCTGAAACGGATGCTGAAAGTGAAAATGGTACAATGAGTAACGGAGCAACAAATCAATCGAATGAAGGTGATTCGAAGGTTGAAAATGCATCAGACTCAAGTGACGATAAATCTGAAACAACGGAACCATCGGAACCATCATCGTATACAACTGGCACCGATTCAATAGAATCCGGAACATCTTCACCAAAATCATTAGAATCTGCATCGTCAATAACAGAAAATGTTGACGAAAAACCGAAAACGAGTGCCGATACGGTTTTAAGTGAAGAACGCAGCGATAGCGAACAACAAAAAGAAAATACCGTTACCGGTACAAATGAAGCTATGAAGCAAGAACAACAACAACAACAACAAAACGATCAAAGCGAAAGTCCGAGAAGCGATTCATCAAAGAAATCACCGCGAAAAAAGTCGTTGAATAAAAAACGCAAAAATCGAACACGTTCACAGAAAAAGGATGTTGATTATTCGGATTTGGACAAGTACACCGTCAGCGTATCGCAACGCCAACGTCGATACTTTTTACTTGTGACACGTGGTCGTAATGTTCCAGCACCAAGCGATGAATGCGAAATTTTCTGCACAAATATTCCGATAAATGTGCGTGAAGGTGAATTGATACCATTGTTTGAACGTTACGGTAAAATCTGGGAATTACGGTTGATGATGTCATTCCGTAATCCAAAACGAAATGCTGGTTTTGCATTTGTTCGGTATACAAGCCACGAATCGGCCCAAGAAGCCACCGAAAAGCTCAACGACTACGAAATCGTACCGGGTAAACATTTATCGATTCGCTTGAGCCAACCAAATTTGAGCCTATTCGTTGGCAACATTCATCGTGGATTGACTCGTGAACAAATTCATGAAAAAATTAGCAACCGAACTAAAGGTTAGTTTTATTTTTCTCTTTTTCTCTTTTCTTTTAAATGTCTTATTGATTTTTTTTTTGTCATGATCAATCACATCTGTGTCTTCAATACTATTTTTATTGAAATTATATGCGTAATTTTTTCTGTGTTTTTCTTCGTTTAATTTGTTTTTTACCTTTTTTCCCCATAATTTAGGTTTGGTTAAGACATTTGTCAAGAGCTCAATGTATGAAGATACAAAAAATTGCGGTTTTTGTTTCCTTGAATATGATTGTCATACGGCCGCATTGAATGCAAAACGATTGTTGAACAAAGGCAATGTTTGGGGACGTCAATTGTTCGTCGATTGGGCACAACGTCGCAAACAACCCGACGAAAACGATCTTAACGAATCAAAAACAATCTTTATCAATTATTTGCCAAAAGAGACGACTGATGAAGTTATCAACGAGACATTAAGTTCATTTGGAACGATTGAAAAGGTAACAAAGATCAAGGACTATGCATTTGTATTGTTCAGCGAACATCAAGCAGCAACCGATGCAATGAATGGTGTTGATAAAACGAAACTTGGCTGTGAAAAGGTTGAAATATCATTGGCCATGCCAAAAATGATGAAAACTAGCCGTCCACGCAATTCATCGTTCTCGTATCGTCATGCACCGCAAAATGGTCGCCGAAACAATCAATACAAACGATATCGACCATCTTATAGAACATCGAAAAAATTCAGTATGCGCCAAGAATATATGAGCCAAGAACAACAACCAGTGACCAAAAAAGGTAACGCAACAGCTGATACAGCCGTTGAGCATACAACAACAACAACAACAACAAACATTTCGATGCCAGCCATGGATCAGACTTCGGCCGAAACATTGGTCAATTAAATTCACTTGCGCTCCAGCTATTTGATGATGATTTTGATCAATCTGATGGCATTTTTGCTCATTTGAACAATTTCATTGTTTTCTCTTTTTACTCATTTTAATACGATCATCAATTAAATAAACACAAATTACACCTGATTGCAGGTAATCAAAAAAAAAAATATTTTGAAAAAACTAAAATGTAAAATATCGAAGTCAAATCTATGACTTGCATATCCAAATTCTATTTTCACTGGAATGGAAATTGAAATGTTAGAGATTTCTACTTCAACATTATAATATGATATTTTTGTTCAAACATTTATTTTTTTCAAAGAAAAAAAAGGTGCTCAATCACAAAGAGATGCAAAAAATAATTTGTTAGCTCATTTTTAATACAATTTAAATTATTGTTAGATTTTTTTAAAAGCCATTTGAAAAGACTTGGAATATAAACAAATGATTATGTAATTTATCAATCAAAACAAACCGATTTTTTTCGAATGGAATAAATGAGATATTTTTATAAAATTAACAAATATTGTTTTTTTTTATTTCAATACAAAAATTGTATCACTACAATATGCGTCATTACTGAAGTACAAATGCATTTGGTATGTATGATGGAATTTTTTTTAGATTTTGTCTGGATTTTTTAGTTTCTGTAGCAAATGGCGTCTTTTTTTCTAAAATAATTTCGAAATAATGACTTGTTCTTCTCAAATGACCGATTTTGGGAATAATAACTTTCATTAAAAATCATTTCTACAATATTTATGCAAGCAAATAGACGCCGAAAAATGTAATGAGTTGGTCACGATAAAATTTAAGAAGATCCAAGGAATGTTTTTTGACAGAAAAAGATGAATAAAGAACGAAATCGTGAAAAATATATGATTAATTACTGTAATTTCTTGTGCATCAATTTTTTTCAAATCAATTTCCATGTTGGATTTGTTCAAATTTTTCTATTAAATTTCACCATAAAATAAACATTTATTTCTAAATAAAATTTGTAGGTGTACTTTTGGCATCGGAATTTCCTTTTCGTAAATTGTTGGCGGAGATAGAACAAAACAAAAATATTTTGAATTCTATTTCTATTTTTCTCAATCAATTTTTTTACTCGCAAGACTAACAAACTCTTTGAAAGAATTACTCCTTCTTCACAACTTCATTAAAATAACAAAAAAAAACTCATTTTTAGTTTAATTCATTTTTTTTATTGTCGTGTGCGTCATATAATACGTCACAATTTTCCGAGTCAGTATATACCGGTTATGTTGACCTTTACTGCTCTGACAAAAACAACATCTAAATGTGTGTCTTTTTTCCTTCAAACAAGTTAGTTTGAACACAATCTATATACTTGTAGCAAGTTTAGATAATACAGTATCTTTTTTTAAATTTGTGCAGTAAATTTTAAGCAAATTTTTTACTCTAATAAATTGATTTGACTTGACTACATATTTATCATATTTGTTATTGTTAAATGTGAATATTTTTAGGTAATTGAACAATTCAAGACTAATTGAATAATAATAATAATAATAAATCATGAATAGTTTAGATTTTCTAACAAGTTTAACATTTTTGTTGTTGTCAATTAAAATTTCTCCATTTAATCGAATAATATAATTTCTGGTTGTTTCTTTCAATTCTTTCGAAAATTTCAAATTTTCATCAAATAACATAAATAACATGATTTTCGTGATATTTTTCTTCGTATCAAATGCATGCAATGATGAGCAACAAAAATATTCGGTTTTTTAAACTAGGCGAATAAAACTGTATTGCGAATTTTGATCTGGTGTAAATAAACAAAGCAAAAAAATATATAAATAAAAAACAGATTCAATTTCTCTACATATATATTAAATGAGGCGTGGACTATGGTTTCAAAAGAAATGTCGGTGGTTTTGATATTTATTTACAATCCCGAGCTACCCCCTGAGCCACCAAGCACGAATTTATTGTACGCGCTGTTCATTTGCTCAAGGAATATGAATGTGAGTACGGTGTGCGGTCCCAAGCGACAGAAATATGGCGTAAAACCTTTCCATAGCGCGAATAAACCTTCTTGGCGAACAACGCGACTCAATACATCCACCGTTCCACGGTATTCAGCTTTACCATCGGCCGACACTTTCATATTTTGAAGACGAGTTTTTGCAATGTCAACCGGCATTGATGCAACCGTTGTAATGAAACCGGACATCATGCTGGCCACGAAATGTAATTTAATGCCTTCTGTAAAGTATCCACTACGAACCAAATATTGTTTAGCTTGACTGTACGATGCTAATTGAGCAGCATTCACCACCATTGCACGGCCCATCGTTGGTATACAACCACGCCATAATGTCAGTACACCCTCTTCGCGTGTAATTCGTGCCAATGCATTGAACACACTCGTATAATTTCGGCGTTCATTCAATGGCAAACGTCCATCGGCCGTCATACGAATCAACGCTACCTCGGCTGGTGTTCCAACGAATGCTATAAGAAAAATACTATTACTATTTACATATCGATATAACGATGTTTTCAATTTACCTCCTGAAGCGCCAGCGATAACTCCCATTAACATTGAAGCTAATAGATTTGGTGGTCCATCAAATTTACTGTATACAATTGAAATGGAAACGATTAGCAAACCACATTTTTCGATTTATTTTGGTTTTGACGAACTTACATTTTATATGAATCATTGAGACCGGTGTATACGCCCAGACGAGTTGTCGTGTACGTTGCTTGTCGCAAGAAACCAGCACCGAGCCCCTTATAAATTCCAGTTACACCTTCGGCTTTCAATATTTTGCTCAATGCATCGAATGTATTTTTGTATTCTTTCTTACCGCCGCCCGCACCCGACAATTGCATACGATTTTTTACCAAATCCAATGGTTGCACGAACGTTGTTGCACCAATCCTAGTTGATCATACAAATTTAATGTTTAGTAATATTGATGTGGAATCGTAATTCGTCTTTTTATCGATTTTAGTGAGAACATTCGATTCGATCAAAAGTTTACGAAAATAATTAATGCTAATCATTGAAAACTGGCCAAAAATATCAAATCTGGATGCACGCGTACACGCTAAATAAACGAGATAATGCATTCTAATTATAGATTCATTTGTTTACATTAGATTTGTCCACAAGCATCTGATTTCAACTGTAGCACTGTTACACATATGTGTCGTGTGATATTTAATTCACACATGTAACACAATGTGCAACGAAATGCTGTCGTCAGTCGGTGATTTCAGCAAACAAGTGTTTACAAATTGAAATATTTTCGGTAGTGAAATAAACAATCTGTGTTGTTCATTCACTCGTGATCTGACGTCATTCAAACTCGAAACACAATTTGATAATAATCTAAGGTCTTTTGGGCCAGTTGCCTGGGGGCGACTTAACATTATCATTGTTTTTTTTTTTTCTTATATTTTAACATATTTTTGTTTTCGTCCACAATTTCCATTGATGTGTCACCGAAATGTGTGTAAAATTCCATTATGAAATTAAGATTTCGCGCCATGTATTTTACCAATGCGATTTTGAAATAACAATTAGAATAAATACGTACCCTGATAAACCTCCAAACAAGTACTTGATATATGCCGGTTTCTTTTGCTCACTTCCCATTTTGTTCTGATTTAATGTTTCGATTTTCCTTGGATTTACTGAATTGGCATCAATTAATCTGCAATTTAGAAATAATGATAACAAAATTCATTTCATTTTTTTTTAAATCGAAAATACACAATTATTATTTGAAAATAGAATTCATTATTATTCAAGGCTTAGTCATCCGTACAAATTAATGGAAATCTTATGGAATTATATTTGCAAATTGAAACGTCGACGTCAAGATTTGGACTTCGAAAATTTTACAAATGGAATTAAAATCAGAGTCAGTCTCGTCGACAGTTCGTGTTCGACTAAATGATTTCAATGTCGTCATTTTTTCAAGAACAAACAACAATATATCTAATGCCACGCAAATCAGCATTTCTTTTCCGCTTTACGTTTGTATTTGCGCCTCTCGCGCTCTTCTATCAATTTTTCTCGGTTTTCTTTTATTTTCTCATTTTCTCAATAGATGTTCTGTGTGTGATTCTTTTTTTCTCCTTTTCTTTTGACAAAACGTGATATGATTATCAATCTAATATCATTAATATTGTGTGTGTATATGAAGAGAGAAAGTATTTTTGTATGTGCTTAGGCGAGAGCTCAATAGCATCTCTCTGATGTCACAAAAAAAAATTGCGATTTTGATATAATTTTTCGGCGCACACAGAAAAGCTCGGAAAATGATGTAGATCAAACAAAATCTACAACAAACAAACGAAGAAAAAAAAACTTGAAGAAATTTGCATGCTCAAAAAACTTACAAATAAATTATTGTCAAACTAATTTTTTTTATGAAAAACTATAATTGTCGACCTTTTTTTCACATTAAATCTCAATTTAAATTATGTCTATGGAATGTAATTGTGATTTGTGGAATGTGCGTTTGGAATAATCGTCGTTTTATTTATATGTTACGTTGCTTGAATTATAACATTTGATGATAAAAACCAATAGAACATATTGAGTCGGTGGAAATGACTTTGACAAGTTCAAAATCAAGACATTTAGAGGGGTAAAGTGATGGAGCATTTGGGAAAACGGAGATGTTGAAAACATAGAAATTGATATCACTAACAAATGCTATCACATTTTCGGACTGTTTTTTTTTTTCAAAATTCATTCAAATATGAAATTTATTCTAAAAATTCGTCTAATCAAAAGTTTTTGGTTTGAATTGCGTCGCTCACAAAATTCAAATCGTGGTGAAGATGAGTTTGGTGAGATAAATTCAAAATGAGGAGAAACATTAGCAAGGCATTGTAAAATAGAGTGTGTGCATGTATTGGTGATTAGAAACGTCAAACGCACACATTGTGTTAACATTGTTGATAAATCAAAAAACACGTGAATTTTAAACGAACTACAAAACTGAGAAAGTGAGATCTGGATTTGTTAAATATTTACTTTAAAAAACTGTAAAATTTTGTTAGAAAATCAAGAGAATAAAGATCGTAATAATGTCTGAAAAAGTGGAAAATTCTACAGATACAAAGAGTGATGAGATCGCCATGGAATCGACCGTTGAAACATCAACAGAAACAAAAACAATAGATGATGTTGATAATGGCAGTGAAAACAAGCAACAGATTCAGAACAAAGAACAAGAATGCACAAATCTGGAACCAAATAAAATACAATCCGTGCAAATCGAGTCATTGAAAGCCATTGAAATGGAATCTTTTTCGGGGGCAACAAAGCCTGAAACTGAACAAAATGAAATGATCGAAGAGAAACCAGTCGAATCCATTCCAAGTAATCATCCAAAAGACGTGGAAACACTTCAGGAGAATGAGGGCACAATGGAAACACAGGATGATAACACAGTTCCACCGTTGGCAAATAAATCAAAGCAAGACACAGCCACAATTGGATCATTGGGTCTGTTGAATCAGTATGCATCATCGTCAGATGAAGATGAAGACAGTTCGGGCAGCGATGATGACAGTGAAAGTGAAGACAATGAAGACACAGATAGTTCCAGCAATAGTCAAGTTATTGAAACGCCAGCGGCTGAAGAAAAAGAATTGAACACAATTGTAAATAGCATTTTAAACAATGTAATGTCACGAGAAAATTATCGTGAAGCTGACACCGACACGTAAGTAAATTTAAATAAAAAATTCAGCTTTCTGAACAGCAATTTCTTCATATACGTGATTTCATTGTCTATCAGATCCGAAAGTGATTTAGATGATTCAGATGTTGAGTGCATTGGCAGTGTTGCAACGCAAACGATCGATATTACAAATGACGAAGATATTCAAGAGTTTCTTGATGCATGTGAGGCAAATACTTCGGGTCCTGTGAAAACAAAAGGTGAATTAGGAATGGATGATTTGCCGCCAATTGCTGAATTAACCATAACCGTTCCGGAATCGGATTGCGTTGAATTAGGAAGTATTTCAGGCATTGTTGATACTTTAGGTAAGTTAATCATCATGTAAAATAGAAATTATTTTTTAGATTGAATACGTAATAATTGAACCGTAATATTTTTTCCGTTTGTAATTCAGTGCTAGTCGAATCGTTGGCCGGCTTTGCTGCGGTGGACATTGATACCGTGCTGTTTCTTGACAAAGGAAATCGAACATTGGGTCAGGTATTTGATGTAATGGGCAACGTTGCATCACCAATTTACTGTGTTCGTTTTAACACCACCCAAGATATTCAGGCGAAGAATATAACCGCCGGATTAAAAGTCTACGTTGCACCACAAACTGAATACACAAATTTCATTGTGTTGTCCAATTTGATGAAAGAAAAGGGTTGTGATGCCAGTTGGGAGTATGACAATGAAGCGCCCGATGGTTGTAATGAATTTTCGGACGATGAAGAAGAGCGTCTAAATCGGCGACAACAAAATCAACGACAACGTAATAAAAATCGAACATCCGAATCGAATGAACATCCGCCAATGAAGGTGACCGTTAAAACCGAACCAAATTCGAATTATAAAGGACGACGACCAAAATATAATCATCGACAACCGCAAAATGGTGGTGATCAACAGCAACCGACACGATTTTATAAAGATAATCGTGGCTATGCAATTACAAATACTGATTCAAGTAATTTTTACCATCAACGAATGCCACCATCAATGCAACATCAAAATTACAGTTGGCACACAGCTCAAATGCACCAAATGCATCCATCAATGGCATCAACAAGCAATCCATCGATGATGCAATTTCCACCACCGTATACACCACAACATGGTTCGGCAAATGTTTATCCAAATCCATTTGCTATGCAAGCCAATCCAATGAATTATGTTAGCCCATTTAATTTAAGCGCTTTTCCTCCGTTACCACCGATTAACACAATACCACCGCATCATCAACCGCCACAACTTAATTCACCATATAATCGAAAAAAATCATCGTCGGCCTCATTTCAACATCATCAACAATAAAAGCGACTTCTTTTTGACAAAAGAAATCATCCACTTATTGTGATCTTTATCTGGTTGGTGCTTTGACAAAAAAAAATTTCTCTCTTCAGATTTATCCGTTACTCTATGTTTTCTCCGCCTATTAAATCACATTCATTTTTATTAATCAAATAAAATCTATTGTACTATGGTTTAAATAAAAAAAAATCTATTGTAAATGTTGTTTTTCGTTGGCCCATCTAATAGAATAAAACTTAAAAAAAGTGTATGCACAATTTTGAATGAACGGATGCTGTTCAATTTGGATAACAAGTGATGGTAACAGTTCTCAGAAATGTAAAACTGAAAGTCAATGTCAAGTTCATACATATAAGTGATGATTCTTTAATCAGAAAATAAACAAAATTCTATTTATTTTCGAAAATATTCCATACGATTCGATAAACAAACGCAACTTTTACTGATATGCAATATTAATCTGTCTCAGTGATGTAATTTCATCGAAATCAGGTCATTAACTTTACAAATATTCGGTCTGGATTGATAACACGTGATATTTTATATGGATTGAGCGCGGCAGAAAATTTAATGACTCAAAATTGGATAAACGCTTGTAATTCATTTGCATTATTTACTGAGAATTGCATTTCCTTGGAGTTATATGTACGAAATGTGACCAAGATGAAACCTATCTATTATTGTTATTCTTTATTATTTAGCAACTTTGCTACTTATTTTTTATTTATATTGGTACATTATTTTTTATCCATATTTTCATGTTTATATTAAATCTCTTTTGAATTTCTTCTCTTAATTCTATCGGGAGAGTATTGTACATTTTAAAACCCTTATGAATAAGTGAAATTTGCGCTATGTCTTCCTCATATTTTACAATCGTTAAATCATTTTTTTTTTCTTAAATTATACTTGTGAGTGTCTGTATTTCTATTTATCAATTGATTTAAATAATTTGGTGATGTGCTCAAGCACATTTGATGCACCAGTGATAGCTGTTAATAATTGCCTCACACTCATCCAATTTAGTGGTTCTAACATTAATCTTATATTTGTTCTCTTTAGTACTTTCAAATATTCGTTACCATTCAAATATAATCGAATGGCCAAAAAATATTTTTTTATCAATCGACAGATGCGGACTACATAGATGTAGAGATTCGAAGGTATTTTGTTAAATTTTTGAAAAAATTGATTAATAAAACGCTTGATTTACACATTTTTATTTTTTATTTAACAAACTCTTTGGAATTAACTTAAATTCAGAAAATAGATTTGGTTTTTTGTTGCGGCGTTGTTTTCGTTTGAATTGATGTTAATCAAAAGTCTTAAAAAAACTGTCTAACAGTGAGATAATTAAATGTCTTAAATTAACTATTTGTTATCAATACATAAAAATGAAAAATTCAACGATGGAATTCCTGGTTCGGTCAAATCTTGAGAGATGGAAGAACCGACGAAGATAGTCGTCGGAATGATCACAGCAAAGACCATGAGAAATGCAAAGCGAGATTTGGACACTGAGCTAATGTGCATACTAATTAATGTGGAAGTATTATATTTTCTCTGAAAACTGTGGAATTTTGAACAAATGAATGTAGTCACCGAATCTCAATATAGTTTTTATATTTCCAAAAATTAAAAAAGAAAAAATCAATGGTCGTCATTATTGCTAACAGGCTCTGATGAATTCTCAAATCAGCATAGTAATATTTGTTTGCAACAACAATTGCATTGGAAATTTCTGGAGAAATTATTCAATATCGTACGATGTAAGAGTAAATCGAATGATTTGACTCATGCGTGTGTTCCGTTACCGGCATATATCTATATTTATATGTATCGTATATGATTTTATATCCACCCGCTCCTCGTTTTCTCTTAAATCGTCATTCGGGTGCAATTCTTCGTTCTTTATTCGGTTTCTTCCAATTCGTCGTATTCATCATCATCGTCATGCACATCATACATATACATAGCCAATCGCAGACGTATATATAATAAAATGTTTGTCTTTTTTTTTGTCAGCGCAAACATTTTTTCGTTGTTCCTTAATTAAATAAAAATACACGCTTGGCTGTCAAATCAAGTCGTAGATACATTGCTGTTGTATTGCAAGAGGCAGTACATTGCAACCAAAGCAAGCAAGCACACTATACATTATCGAACTATATAAGTCGGCGGTGGTTTGATATTCAGACAGAGCAGAATATTTGGTCACTTCATACACACAGTGCATTTTAATAACCAATAAGGCTATTAAGTTCCTTTATCTCGTGCATAGTATTTCTGTTTTTCAGTTGTTTTTAACCGGCTAACATAAATTTGGCACAACATTCTTTGATTTTCAGTGGTTTTTGGCGATAATTTGAGTTAAATTTTCATTTAAAAACGTACAAAAAAGATTTTTCCATTATTTTTTTTTTTTTTTGTTGTTCTCAAATTATTATTGTGAAACAGTTTTGTGCTTAGACACGAATTAATTTTTTTTTAAGTGAAGAGTATTTTTGAGTGCAAGAAAAAATGGTAACTGAAATGATACACGTGGATTCACCAAACGTATCGTACAATGGGAATCAAATTACCGTCGATTACGAATACTCAATGACAAGTGTGAAAAAAATTGACAATCGTTTGGTGGTAAGTGCATTTGCATTGTTCGTAGTTTGCATGTGATATTGTATACGATAAACATATTTCAGATAATCATTTAGCAATTTTATTGCTGTGTATTATAATTTTTTTTGCTAATTTTGCTTTGACATAGGTTACACCAGAAAATGTGTCACTCACCATTGCCACCGATTGTCATGTACCGAAATTGGGCTTAATGTTAGTCGGTTGGGGTGGAAACAATGGTTCCACAATTACAGCTGCGTTGGAAGCAAATCGAAAAAAATTGGAGTGGCGCACAAAGGACGGAATCAAAAAGGCCAATTGGTACGGTTCAATTACTCAAGCGTCAACCGTTTTATTGGGCAGCGATAGTGAAGGTCAAGATGTTCATGCACCCATGAATCGTCTTGTTCCGATGATCAATCCAGATGATATTGGTAATTTTTTAAAAAATAATATGCATGAATAAAAAATTATTCATTCAATATGGAAAAATATGAATTCTTCTTGTTTTGAAAAAGAAAAAAAAAAAAAATCAAATTGTTTTTGATGAGTAAACGAATTACTTTAAATTTCACAGTAATTGATGGCTGGGATATTTGCATTGACAATATTGGCGATGCAATGCGCAAGGCTAAGGTGCTCGACGTAGCACTTCAAGATCAAGTTTACGATAAATTGTCTAAGTTTATGCCACGTCCGTCGATCTACGATTCAGACTATATCGCTGCTAATCAAGTAAGTAAACTAACCGACTATTCTTAACTAAATTTGTTCTGTTGTGCATCGTCCGTTTTATTTTCAAATATTCCAAAAATTGAATCGAAAAGCATGAGTTTTCGAAGCAATAAAACAAAATATGTCAACATGCAAGACCTGTGTTTTCTTGTAGTAAATTCATCGAAAAGCATTAATTTTTTAAATGACACCATTTCTTCCACACCAGTCGTCGCGTGCAAAGAACACAATCACCGGTACACGTTACGAGCAATATCAGCAGATTCGTGCGGATATTCGAGATTTCAAAGCAAAATCCGGTGTTGATAAGGTAATTATACTATGGACAGCAAATACGGAACGTTTTTCAACTGTTGAAAAAGGTTTGAATGAAACGGCCGCCGAATTGGAGGCATCGTTGATTGCAAACCATTCAGAAATTTCACCGTCAACGATTTTTGCAATGGCTAGTATTGCCGAAGGATGCACTTACATTAATGGATCACCGCAAAATACATTTGTTCCTGGTGTCATTGAATTGGCCGAATTGCATGGCGTTTACATTGCTGGCGATGACTTTAAATCCGGCCAAACAAAATTGAAATCGGTGTTGGTCGATTTTTTGGTGAGCGCTGGCATCAAACCCGTTTCCATTGTCAGCTACAATCATTTGGGCAATAATGATGGCAAAAATCTATCATCACCACAACAATTCCGCTCCAAAGAGGTATAAATTCAATTGTATTTCATTGAAATTTTTACAATTTAAAACAAAAAAAACTGTATATTTCAATGTAGATTTCAAAGAGCAATGTGGTTGATGACATGGTCAGTTCGAATAACATTTTATATGCAAAAGACGAGCATCCCGATCATGTGGTTGTTATCAAGTATGTACCATATGTTGGCGATAGCAAACGTGCACTGGATGAATACACCAGCGAAATTATGATGGGTGGTCATAATACACTTGTCATTCATAACACATGCGAAGACTCATTGTTGGCCGCACCGCTCATTCTCGATCTTACGATTTTGGCTGAACTGTGCACACGTATTAAGGTAAAAAAAAATCACAACAAAATTCAATGCACAATTTTGTATAGAATTTGCATAAATTATCAACATATTTGTTCAATGTCCACAACATTTAACGTGTTCAATTATTATTTCTTCTTTCAAATGTTTGTATTGTCGATTAATGCAATTTTTTACACGTGCCGCAAATCATCGTTGATATTTCAATGCAAATTGAGCCAAGATTGTAATTAAAACTACAACATTGTTTCAAATGTTTATGGATTTTTTCAGTCATTAGAAGCCAAACCACTTGTTATTTAGTTTATGCATAAACTAAATAACAAGTGGTTTGGCTTCTAATGACTGAAAAAATCCATAAACATTTGAATTAATCTAATGTCGGTCGATAGGAAAAATATTATACAACATTGTTGTTCGGCGTTTTTTGTATTTATAAATCGTGTCGATTTTTAATTGACTTTATCCTTACATTAAAATATCAATAAATAATGAATTTAGTATTAGTTCATTATTAGCCATTTTGATTTTCTAATTGATTCCAATTTGATATTTGTTTAGATCAAAAGAAATGTACCGGATGCAAAATTCACGTCATTCCGATCAGTATTGTCGTTATTGAGTTATCTTTGTAAGGCTCCACTCGTTCCCAACGGTGCACCGGTCGTTAACTCATTATTCCGTCAACGTTCTGCAATCGAAAACATTCTCAGAGCTTGTGTTGGATTACCGCCAAACTCGCACATTGCATTGGAACATCGCGTAAGTTGATCTAGGAAGTTTTTTTTTTTTAAATTGTTTGATTTTGAGAAAAAAAAACCTTTTCATTGCATATTTTCAGTTTGCAAATTTAATAAACGACAGAGAGCAGCCGGCAAATAAAAAGGCCAAGACTGGTCCAGCCATTATTGCCAATGGTAAGCACTAGAGCTTACATCAAAATAAGCTAACCATGCTTACATCAAACCTCAACATAAAGTGTATATGTTACAAGAAGAGAATCGCATTTTTTTCCATTTGGTTTCACATTGAATATTAACATTTTATTATATGGTTTTTTTAAAAGATGTAGTCTCATATAAATGCTCTCTCAATAAATGACAACATATTTTTGTTTCGAGATAAATATAAATAGATGCATGTATTATATTTTATATCAGTACAATGAAGAAAAAAGAAAACACTTTGTTTTTTTTTTTGTAATAAGCTTATGTTTTATGTATCATTCAATTTTATTGAAAATTTAAAATTCAGTTCTACATTTGAAATAAAAAAAAAACACATACAAGTCAATTTCATTCATTTTGACTAAGTCAGAAAAAGAATCCCATTGATGACTTGAATACACTCTTTAACAAATAAAAAAATATATATACAACAGAATAATAAAGAAATAGTTATGCTATGTGAAGAGTAAATATTGTGCTACCTGACTCACTATGTGTATAATTTGATAAGCTATGGCCATTATTGAATCACGTGTGAATTTCGTGTATTTTTTTTGTCGTATTAAATTTTTGCAGAACCATTTTTGTTTCCTTTTCATTTTTGGCATAATATAAATTATAATCAACTAGTTTGCCAGAAATGAAGAACATTAGCGGAATAAAAAGATGAAGAAGAGTTAGGCTGAAATAGAGATAGACTGAAACTGTTTTTTTTTTTTCGTTTTTTTTTCTTCACACACACATAATTATTACTTGGTTCATCTATACGATCACGTCGTTTCGAATAATTTTGGGATGAATTCGAAAGGGATTTGTTTGCACAATATCTGGATTAATCTTCGTCATCATCATCATCGGATGGTACAAATAAGTCATTCTCTTCCAAGAAATTTGCTACATTTTTACTAATAGCTGCACCAATGAATAGACCAGGCACCACCGAGCAAATAATTCCCAATAATCCAAATGAAGACACCGCGGGCATTGGCTTAAATGCACCAGTTCGATAGTGTGTCTTGCATCTAATTTGTGTTGAATTTACTCCAGACGCCAATCGTTGCAATGCGACGTATTTTTGTAATAGTGAAAACATGATTAAATCTTTTAAAAAAATGTTGTTACTCCTTTTTGCTTATCGTCGGTTGGTTTTTTTTTACTTCGTTCGTTCTATACTACGTGATATTGGTCCTCGTCAATTTGAATTTTTTTTTTGATAAGTAAGTACTTGAGTCGTTGTTTTCGTTTCGTTTTTTTTTTTTGTTTATTATGGTCTCGATTTTTCGATTTTTGTACGTTGTTTTTGAATAAGCACCCGGAAGGAGAAAACTAGTTTCAATTTAATTTTTTTTTATTCATCTATTGTTGTTGTTATTGCTCACTTGTATCGTTTTTTTCCTGGCTTCACTTTCAACACATAACTTAAAAATGTCAGGGTGGAAATTTTCGGTTCTTCCTTTCGATTTCTTTTTCGATGAACGAATATATTTTTTTTTTGTGTGTGTCTTTTTCGTTTTCAACTAAATATAGAACATAAATCTGTTACAGCTGCTAATAATGACAGGCAGCAATGTATACATGCGAATCACCAAGTATGAGAATGTGAGGTGAGTTTTCAATCGAAATGTCATTCAGTCATAATGCGACATTGAGATGAATTATGAAAAATTGACGATAGACAGAAAAAAAACAACAACAAACACGCACACAAAAACGGAGAAACTCAACAGTGTATGTGTGTGCATATGTGAGAGAATTCATGTCGCACAGTGGAGGCGGTTGACTATTTTTTTTAAACGATAACATTCGTCAAAAATGTTAATTGTTTTTTGAAATCAATTACATTTATTTTTATGCTGTTTAGATTTTCATAGAAACGATTTTTTTTTCTTTTGCCAAATACATTTTGATAGATTTGCACAAACATTCCATCGAATGGTATGTTTACGTGAACTATGACTGCTGCCATTGTTGTTGGAATTCGTCATATGTCAAATACACTGTCTTGATATACACTGAGTATATTATTATATTGTCATCGTTGTCGCCTTCGTCTTGATCGGTGTGTTTTAGTTTTGGGTGTGCTGTATATATATTGAGAGACAAAAACAGTGAGACTTCATTCGACATATATAAAATGTTTGTTGTTTTTTTATGGTAGATTTTATGAAATTACAATAGAAAATTTATTCAATGGAATCAATTCGATTAAAAATTGCGCACAACTAGTTTTACAATTGGTTGGCTTCGTATTTTCATTCTTAAACAGTGTACGTACAATTGCTTTGCATCATCAAGTAAATAATTATGCCCAAGCGCAAGCGATTGTTTATATGCGATCTGATACAAAGGCGGGAAATCGGCTCATTGGGTCGCGATGAAACAAAAAAATTTATCGAAGCCAGCACCGGCATTGCTGATAAATTACTAGTTCACGATAATGTAATTAAGGTAAATGCAACACTTTTATTTTCAAAACATTTTTAATCATTGCATGCGTTCAGCAGTGGCGTATATAAATTGATTGGAGTTGGAGTCTTAGATTAAGAGTTTGTGTGTTTTTTGAATAACGGAATTTCAAGTGAAAAAAAAGAAACTTCTATCGAATTTTTGAACAAAATGTTGGTTTCCATTCTTTTTTGAATTATAGACAATTCCATGCATTGATGATCGATCCAGATCATCTTATATGGCAGTCACAAATAGTAAAGGTAATTGCACGTCTTCACAAACATTGTTTGGTATTTCTTGTGGTTTTGATTCGATTTTCAATTGAATTTTAATTTTTTTCGTTAAAATATCAAAGGCATTGCTGCAATGACCCATTCAAATAGATGTATCAGCCTAATCAACACCGGTACCATGAAACGAATAGCCGAAATTGATGGTCTCACACGTACAGTGTGGACGCTATGTTTTCATCCACACGATTCGAATCTTTTGGCAACTGGAGATTTGGGTGGAACAGTTTGTGTCTTCTATGGAACGGTAAATTTAATTTGTTTCCTTTTTTTATGAATTCACAAATAATTTTGTTCATTGAATGTTGATTCTTTTCGTTCGATTTTTCGACAAATGCAGACAAAAATGCGATCGAGACTGAACGACAGTTATCCAATCACCTCAATCAGTTTTCACGCTAGAGAACCGCTCATTTTTTATTCCATTGACAATCGAATCGTCATATGGAACTATGAAAGTGACGTTAAAATAACCGATCTCTTTGCGATGGAAGAATCGCGTATAAAGTAATTTGAATTAAAAAAAAAAACACAAATTTCGTTGTATTGAATAAATGTTATTGTGTGCTTTTACAGATACGTAAAGTATAATCCCACCAATGATATGCTGATAACTGGAATACGTCGCGAAAATCAGATTTCATCGTTTGGTATCAACGATGAACCGGACGAAAACCATGAAACAAGACTAATTTCGTGCTCATCGTTCTTCGATCATTTATTACGTTCGTTAAGTTCAATCATCGATAACATTGATCCAAACAGTTTTGTAAACCTCAGCCATTATTGGTCACACATTCAAATACACACCAACACCTATTACAATGCGCTCAGAAGCTCCTATAAAGTGCAATTACAGCCAGTGAAATTCGTAAGTTGATTTTTTTTTGCATCAGTTCAACCTTTGACAGACTTTACACCACTGAGATTACTACATCGTTAATTTGAGTAAAACATTTTTTTAATAAAATTCGGAACTTTTCAGGAATTTGCGACATTTGTTGGAATGATATTCCGAGTTTGAAATGAAAGAACGTCAAAGACATGGACCCCAATGTTTGAAAAAATCAAGTATTTTTCATAAAAATCTACAACTTTTAGATTGCATCATTTGAATTGCTCCGAAAATTATCGATTTATATGAAAAAATGCGGTGTTCTCAAACTTTTTGGCGGCAATGTACGTTTTCAATGTCAAAATTAATTGGAAAGTTTCAATGTTTTCATACTTCATTATCGACACTTCTTAATAAGTAACTTTTTACGCTAGGAGGTAGACACAAATTTTTACTATAGAAAACTAAAAGTATACTAGAATCTACTAGAAGCTACTAGAAGAATATTTGTGAACAGATGCTCATATTGGTTCTTCGACCGATCCATACAAAATACATTTCCAATACTTTTCTTAAGATGAGATTAACGGTACATTTTTGTAAACAAAATATTTGTCTTCAGTGGCAACAATGGTTTCTATTGTTCTCCGTCAGTCTTCACACTGGCAATGCGATTCATTTGGCTCAATACTAAAAATACTAGCAGAATATTTGCGTTTTTGTTTGTATACTAAAAGAAACTCAATACATATTAAATGAAACTAAATATACTAGAAATTGGTGTCTATCCCCTAGTTTTTACGTTATCTTCATTATAAACGATTCCCCGTTGGTCCTTCCTTGGTTTTAAAATTCCTTAGTTTTAATTTATATAATTCCCATCAAATACAAACATCTCAAAATCTCATGAAAGCGAAAAGTTCAATTAGCGAACTCTTGTGAAGTATAGAGTAGTCATGTGAATTTTATAAAAATGTGTGCACATATTAATTTACCATTTTCATTTTCAATTCATTAGATCGGCGACTTTAATATATCATTGTCTTTAATGCAAGTGCGTGTGCATCAAATCGCGCGCATGGTATTCCGGTGTGATAACTTTTCGAATGACGAAATTTTGGATGAAAATTCGAATTTGGTTGACAAACCAAATTATTTTACGATACGCAACACATTAGAAGCAATAAAATACATTCTTCAAATGTATAAAAATGAAGTTAAAAATTTTAAATGTGTGGATCATTTCGAATTTTCAACACTGGCTGATATCATTGTAACCATACATCGAATACTCAATCTCAATGATTTATCGAATTTGATAAGGTAATATAAGGCGATTTATTACAATCAGACATTATATTGAGATATTTTCAGCCAACTGGATCAAGGAGCTAAATTCAGGCGCTGAAATGTTGTGAAAACAATAGAAGTGATTGTTATGGTTATAAAAACTCAATATAAATGTTTTCACTCCATTTCAGCGCCTAACTTTAGCTCCTTGAACTGGTTTTACAGCTGGCTGAAAATATCTCTCCCTATCTATATATTCTTTCGTTTGTATAATTTTCTAAATCAACAAATTTTATTTTACAGACAAAATATTCAACGATCAGATATGTATCAATATAGACTGCAAGCATGGAATATGGAAAATATGGACGAAACCTATTTGCCGGATTTTTCACAAAGTACGTTCGTAACACAAACATCAATCAAAAATACAAATCTAAAAAAAAATATTTTCATAATTATTTTCAGATTGGCGTAATTTAATAACGTATTGCTACATTCACAACGATTCCACAGTCGAGCTATCAAAATGTGGTACAATGATTGCTTCATTTGAAGTGGCCAGCTCTAGAAAGATTATCAGTAAGACATCAATTTATTTTTGAAATTTTAAAATTGATTGCAATTCATTTACAAAATCATTCTCTATTGCAGCTGTACATAGTTTAGAAAAGTCGACATTGGGCCAATATATTTGTTCATATATATTAGATAGTGACGAAATTTTGATGTCATTATCATTTTCACCGTCTTCAGAATACTTATTAGTTGGAGTTCGTTCGAGCGAAATTTTCGGATGTTTTTTGAAAATAATAAAAAATCGTACACAAAATAGATTTAGCCCACCGGTTTGCATCAAATCAGTTGACCAAGAAGTAAAACGGGAACTATTTTCAGGAGGTAATTGCCACACGTCGATGTTTGATAAATTCAATTTAAGAACCACTTATTTTTCTATTTTGCAGGTGATGCCATTGTAATGCTAAAACGGAGCCTTTCCAATCCGGATGTAATTAGCTATTTAAAATGGTCAGCACGATCTGGTGATGGGGTCATCATTGGTTATAAGACTTATCAATTACGATGTCTAGTGCGTCGATAACCAAATTGCGTCTTAAACTGAATAAGATATAGGGTGATCATAGTCGTAGTTATTTCCTTTTTAATGGATTTTCATTTTAAATTGACATTTGTGCAAGCGAACTGAATATTTTTTTTTTTTAATTGTCACACTTATTTTAAAATTGTATCAAAAATGATTGTGTATCATTTTGTTTTTGTTTCAATGCATTATGTATTATCCAGTGAGAAAGTGCGATTAATTTTAGGGGTTTTCGTTTCGATTCTTAAATTTGTATGGTCAGATAGAATTTACATAGGGAAAAAAAACATATAAATCCGATGCGACACGAAAATATTAAATTATTAAATTCTTATGAAACGATAACGATAGACAGAAGATATTTTAAAGGCGCCCTTTAATTGTATATGATTTGATTTTGATGCTGTTATAAATTATTAGACACAAATACACATTTTAGGATCGAAAAAAATTAGCGTAGATTTATTATGGTCCTCTTCATTTTTCTGATTGTGATTCATTTAGACTGAATTGCGTCTTCTTTATCTTAAGAAACATTCAATATGTCACATTTTTTTTATTCAAAAAAATCAATTCAAATAAAAATTAATAATCAGAAAAAAAAAACTTATAGTTTTTTGCTTATTTTGAAAGGACTGGTTGCCATAAATGGTTAATATTATTTTTCAGCTCAATTTTAGCCAAAATTCTTTTGTATATTAACAATAAAAAAAGTCAAGAAATAGTTTATTTGAATTTTTTATTATTTTGCTGTGTATTTCAAAGAATATTTAGCTTGGAAAAAAAGTTTCACATTGAATATTCACAAAAATGTAGGCACACAATTGAATTTTCTCTTCTTAATTAAAGCGAGTAAGAATACCAGTGAAATGGCATCTTTTTAAAGATTCGTATTATTCGGTTGTTTCCTGAATTTCGGCACCGTTAATTGTTAGTTTATGCAGCAGACCATCATGCTTATTTCCACTGTTTCGAGCATTTAAAATAAAGACATTGCCATCTTCTTCCCATTTGGTCTCGGTTCCACTGTCGGTAAATTCACCCTGAAGAAAGATTGCAAAAATGTCACACAGAAAATAAAGATCTCAAATAAGTGTCATTACCTCTTCTTCACGCACTGTCCCATTTAAATATATATTTAATGTGTCTTTTTCTATGGAATAATTCACAAAAAAAATAAAAAAAAATAATAAATACATTGAAAAATGCACGTAAAGTAAAACACTTTACCTAAAACGACACGGTATTGAATTTCATTAATCGTGGCTTCCCAAATGCGCAACCCTTTTGCTTGACGTTGTTTATACTGATCAAGCGGTTTACCTAAAGTGGCCAAAAAATGCAATTTTATAGGAAGGAGTTTTGAAAAAATTCAAGCCAAGAACATTGCTTAAAATTGGGATTTGATGAATGGGCTTACCATCTACGAATAATGAGTATTTGTACTTAAATCCAGGTGCTGGATCAACCTAATTAGGAAAAAGAAATATCAAGTTAAAGAAATCCACACTGTTCAATATTTTCCTCGATTTTCAGGTGTGGATATATGATTTCGATTTTGTATGAGAGAAAACGAGGAGGGTACCAAGTTAAAGGACCAAGATAAAAGATTAAAGTGTAATTACGTTGTCAGTTGAAAAATGATCAAAAAAATAAATGTTAAAATCATACTCGAAGAATACATCGCAGGTCATCCAATTCAAAAATGTCATCGCCAACCAATTTAAACATCCAATCACGACGAAAAATTTCCTGCAAATTAAATAAAATCGACATGATTTTAATTTGAGATTTAAAAAGTGTTTATCATTTTCTGAAATATAACAGGTATAAAGCGAATACCTTTTCGTTTATCCAAAGGATTCGTCGTCCACTTGTTGTGCCATGTTCAAATTCAATTTTGTGTAGTTTGCCACGTATAGGAACATGCCATTCAGCAGCCACTTCACGGGTTTCGTACTCTGCGCCAGTGTCTTCGTTAGTTACCGCATTGCTGGCAGTGCCATTTTGACTGGTGGTGATTGTACCATTCTGAATCTCATCCGTTGATGGGACTGAAGTGTTAACAGTTGGTGATGCCATGCCCTCAGTTGGTGTTTCTTTCGATTTTGATATTCCAAACAAATTATCCGACAACCACGACATTTTTCGTTACACGAATCTAGCAACGGCTGCAAGCACAACCGACAGAAAAATTGTCACTAAACAGTAGAAAAGTAAATTGAAAGGGAATTTTCCACCCTAAATGAGACCGCGATTTTTGAAATCATTGTCATACTGAATAAATTATGGATGGTCGTCACGAATCGATTGCCAAGGCACAATACCGTATACATTCCATAAATCACATGGTGTGTGTGTGTGTGTCTTGTAATGTTTTTTTTTTGTTCTATTCCAATCACATGTCATATCGATTAGACACATTTTAACCATAGTTTCATTTTCTCGCAATGACCTTCTATCTAAAAAAACCGTAAACAATGTGATATGGACAACACGATAGATAAACTTACAACCACATTAGCTTTCCACGAACACACATTCAAATTGAAGATCTATGTAATTTGAATTTTTTCACCCCTTTCAATCTTATACAGACTTCATAATTCAGAAGGCGGTTGAATTAATTCGATAAAACTCAATTTTGATTGGATTTCGTAGAACTGGATTATTCTCTTTCTCTTTGAATTGATATTCGAAATAAATTAACATACTTTAATGGAATTAATTTTTTTTAATTGATCATGGAATCGATAAATTTGAAATTGTATGAGCAATTTTAAGTTTCGTTTGCTTTACGGGTCCGTACGGTTTTTGGTAGGTTTTTTTTAACAGAATGGTCGCCAAATTAACTTTTTGGCTTCCAAGAAAATAACAAAAAGCATTAAAAAAAATCGTTGCATTGATGAAAGTGGTGGATCGATTTTTTGGGTTGGGGGTAGTTTTTTGAAACTTCCAGAATTGTAAATAAACTGAAAAAGGTGACTTTTTCAACTCATTAAAATGTCGAAACTACTCGCAAACCCACCAGTAGATGTTGGACCATGTTCAATCGATATATTGTAAAAAACTACTCCTAATCAGATATTATATTGAGATATTTTCAGCCAGATGAATTAGCCCAGCCAATTGACGTCAGGCGCTGAAATGTAGCGACAACAATGGAAGTGATTGTTATAAAAACACTTCAATTCTTACAAAAACATAACAATCACTTTAATTGTTTTCACTCCATTTCAGCTCCTGACGATAGCAGCCTGAGCTGATTCAGCTGGATGAAAATATCTCAATATAATCTCTGCTCCTAATTCAAAAAAAATTGATTCAAAAAATTGTCCATATTCTGTACATTGAAAAAATGCCATTTTTGACGTCGACCGGCATCATTGTATTGCTGTGCCAACATTAGTTGGGTACCATTCGGCAAAAGAAATGAAACAGATAAGATACCCTCAAATTATGTTAAGAGCATTTGAGAACATCTATAAATTACAAACAAATCATAAATTTGGACATTGGTAGCATAGGTCGCATGGCCGCCAAAATGAAGAAAAAACTTTTGCTAGAGTTTTTTTTGCAGACATTAATGTAAGCCAACAGAATCAGCTCAGGAAGATAATGTTAGACGCCAAAATGGTGTGATAACCAAAAATCCCTTTTATACTAGATAAAATTGGTTTTGGATTTCCCATTTATTTTTGGTCATGTCCTCCCATAGATTGGCAGAACTCAAGACAGGAGCTATTTGTTTAGTTTCCAAATTAAAAAAAAAATCAATTGCAATTCGCAACAATTTATTGAGTTTATATCTCCACAGAAACCGAATATGTGTTTGCACTCAAATACCAAACATCTGATATTAACGTTTTACATGAATGAATATTTCCCAACACGGTAGATAATTACTATTAGTTGGCGCCTATCATTTTTCTTTCAGGTCAATAACACAGCAATCGAATGCCTTTTTAAAATACTACATAATACATAACATATTTGAAATTGCTTCGATTGTATTTCAATGAAAAAAATTCACGATTTTACGTAGTGCACTTGGTCGTTGTTAAAATATAAACGGTCACAATTCGGCAAATATTTAAAATGTTTACGGCACCAAATAAATCAGTCACTCACCACAAACGGTCCAAAGCATTTATGTGACAATGTCAACGACGTAAATGCCACGTTCAAATGTTCACTTAAACCGACTGCTATGGCAATCGATATGGCTTATGATTTCAATTTGATGTATAAAACAACACTGAATGTGGATGAAATGTTGTTGTAAAAAAAAAGAGAATATCAAAAAGTGGAACAGGTACGCAGTATATAATAAAATCGTTAGAACATACCGTGTGCCGTCATTTTCATGCGCTTTTTCCGTTTTCTTCCGTTTATAGCGTTCACTTTCGGTTCGATTATCCACACATCAAATCGAGGGAAATACATTCATTGCATTGTATCTAATGTTTGGTGGTTTTTTTTACTATTATCACACATTCATATCGCACATGAAAAGACGCGCTATAGCTAAACTCTCGAAATACTTTTTCAAACTTCGAATATATCGGATATGGGATATGTTTAATTGGTTGATCGTATGATTGTGTAATTAATTGACATGCTGCATTTTTATTTCGATTTAAAATGAGGACAAACACAATATCGAATATGCCACTTTCAATGCAGTCACACACAATTTGAACACACCGAGACGCTGTTTAATTCACACAAACAAGTGTTCGTCACAATTATATTCAAGTCCATTTCGAATCCGAAAATATACCGTACCACACACACACATATACCGTTCACAGCAATCGCAACGCTAGTTATATTCAGAATTGATAAATGGTGCCCATATAGTTACCATATAAACAAAAGTCTAACAAAACAAATGCACTCCATGGAGTCTAGAATATAGAGAGAAATAATTGTGTGTGGTAGTGTAATATTAATTTTGTTCATTGATTATTATGCTGCTCATTACATTTTTCATACCTTCAAGGAGGTACGGTGATCACTTAAAGGGAATGCGTACGCTCGTTCGTGAGCCGTAATTTCCATGCGGATTATTTGTTTTTATGGAATTCGTATTTTGTTCTGTTCAAAGGCAGAAAACTCTATTGTGTTTTAACACAAAGTATTTTACAAACAAAGAGCAAACGAAAAGATTAGACCAAAAAAGTTTAACAGGTATATTTATCGAATTGAGAAAATATTTGAGTATTTTGGTGTTGGTCAATAAACATATTGCGGTTTATTGCGAATCGGCCCCCTATTCTAGCGTGATAATTTGCAATTTTTTTTCTCTCGCCTTTTGTTTTCCTTGTCATGGTGTGTTTGTATAACTAGTATTCCATTAGATGTTTAACCATATGATCTGATGTGTACACATGCCGGGCGCGCTCGCGCTCATTCACATTTACGCGTCTCTCCCAATTTTAATCTATTTTAACTTGTGTTTTGCTATTTTGTTTATATTATATATCAGCGTGGCTCGTGCTGTGTGTGCCAGCGCCAAAAAAACACACACCACACATAAGTATTCGTTCATGCGCGCATTTACTTAGTTCATTCGGCTATTCGACACCAAGAACATCGTTTCGTCATTTCATTCTCATTCATTGTGTATTTTTTTTTGCGTTTCGATCTCGCAATCGAATATAATCAAATCGGAACATGATTTAAATGAAATTCAATACAAGCAACAGTTTTATTTTGGTGTGTCGGCGAGTACAGTGAGAATTTGAAATTCTTTTGTTACACATATGGTAATGTATATTTGAGAAAAGTGGAAACAACGTATAATAACGGAAACTCCCGATTATTTCAAAAAAAAAAAAAAAAAAAAAAAGACGAAGAAGCAATCAAATTTAATGCTTCATTTTTCAACAAAATCACGTGCATATTGGAACCGAGTTCAATTGTGACAATATGTATTGATATTGTACATGTTTCGGTCGACATTCAAAATGTATCATCATTTTTGTGTGAACGTGAGGATGTGAAACAAAAATCATTCTGTATTTGGCATATTACATATGAAATAGTTTGGGCGTATATTATACTGAGTCACTCTTCAAAGAAATTGACCACAAAAGCCAAAAAAACACAAACTTTTTCTCTTTGCTCAAAGTCAGTCTCGATCTTCCTTGATAAACGGCATAACGTCATTCTCACATTTCATTGCCACAAATGTCAGTAAAGAGTACACTAAGACACTGGTCTTGTTTTTTTGAATATTCTGCGAAAAAGATACGGTTGACGCACTAATGGGATCAAACTATATGGAAATGGTAAATGATTTAGCTTGGCCTGCAATAATATGGATCATATTATATATATTTTTTGAAATAAATATCTATACGTTTTGCAGCTATGCATAGTGTGAATAAAGTGTGTGCTGTTCTTGTTAACACCATTTGCGTATAAATTCGAAATCAATTCGTCATGTTCAATTGTTATCTATTCGTTTGCATTGGAAAACATATTCGATTTTTCGTTTTCTCCTCATCTCCGTTCGCGTTCTCATTCAAAATGAAAATATAAACAGTAAATCACAGAGTAATCTTAAAAATTAAAATCAATAAAAAAGAACCCGAAAAAAAATTACGTAAACCGTCATCGAGACGCGATCCAAATTTAGAAAGCGTAAAAAATCATCAATCAGACATCAATAAAGTCCTACATAATTTTCGTAAATAGTGTAACCGAAAAATTTAAACCAAAAACAGTAGTTTAACAGTTGAATCTCATTCATCTAAGCGAGCGATTGCGCGCGCAAACCCGCATCAAGTTGTTAAAACAGCAGACAAAGTATTTGAGCTGGGCTTTTTTTTCGCCGCATCTGCACTTGAGCGTAATACAAAACAGATGCAAATCAATTAAGACTACTGTATGTGTAATCAGTTCAACACACAGTTTACAATTTTAAATCGTTGTATGTTTACAGTAGCGAAGGCTTGTTTTTAATGCGTGTAAATGCTGTCGTTTTTTTCGCTCTTTTAATTCTCTCGTTCCCGACTCGATTGTATTTAAACGTCCAGAAAAGTGTTTGAAATGAGCGGGAAAACGACAGATGAAAATGTGCATGAGGGGGAGAGTGAGAGATAAATAGAATAAAATTGATTCTATAAATTCAATGCGCAATTCAATTGAATTGAGTGAAGAAAAAAAACTATTCTATGAGCTCATTTCGTGATGTTTTTGCGTTGCGCACGGAACATTGAACAATACGCGGTAATTGTTTGTTATTTTCCATCGTAATTTTTTTTTTGTTTTGTTTTGTTTTATTCGTTCCTTTAAACTTTTCATGTATGTGCGCTCATAAGATGAAAAAGCAGACTGATCAAATTGATTTCATTCTAGTTGAGTAGTTTCTTCGCACGAAAATCGGTGGCAAAAACAAAAAAATTGCATAATATATTACATAGTTTTGTTTTATGAACAACGAAAATGAAATAAGCAATTTTTTTTAAAGTGTACACATGGTGAGCGCAGAAACGAATTAAATCTGCGCGAGAACAGACGGCACGACAAATAAACGTTTAATAATTATTGTTCACCAAATTAGGTATTGTATGTGCGGTCGATACGAAAATGAATAGTCGTCAATTAAAGATCCACGATTAATTCAACCGATTAATAAAAATCACGTTGTCATTCAAATACGACACAAAGGTATATCGCACATTGATTTAAATTCTTTTTTTCTTCTTATTAGAAATGTTCTACTTCATTTTTTTCGTCATTAATGGTGGATTGATAAAGTGATAACCAAAAAGTGGGAACGAGAGAGAGAGAGAGAGAGAGAGAGAGAGAGAGAGAGAGAGAGAGAG
>NW_022197486.1:8208814-8271962 GCF_009176525.2 Contarinia nasturtii
GAGAGAGAGAGAGAGAGAGAGAGAGAGAGAGAGAGAGAGAGAGAGAGAGAGAAACAGAGTGGAGTAAAAATCGATGGAAATGGATAGATCGAGAGTGAATAATAGCATCAGCGCAAATAATCAGCAACAACAACAGCGTCAACTACTGAAACCAATGCCACAATCAAAGAAGAATATGAAATCAAACAATTGCTATAGCATTAATTTTATTCGATATATACTTCAGACATTCAACGTCATACTTTTTGTGAGTATAATGATATCATATATATATAAAACTGGCTTGCCTTGGGCTTGAGAAAGCATTCCGTGCGAGTGAAAGCTATATAGTCAATTTTCCGTGTCAGAATATGCACACCACACCTTTGACATACCTTCATTCCTTCACAATTTTTCTTTTGTTTACAATTCCTTTGCGAAAACATCCCTTGACCCATAACAAATTGTTTGAATCAACCATGCATTAAAATGGTGTAGCATGTAATCCATGAAGTTTATCATGTTGGAATGATAATTTCGATTATAGTAAAAAAAAAAACAATTCGAACGACATTAATTACTTCCGAACATTTCTCCATTACACGAATAATAAAGGAAAACCGATATAAATTACTTTTCGAAATGAAAATAAACTATGCATGTATCCCATTTGGTAAAAAGTGTTTGTCACACATGTAATCTGATATCGTGTGATTTATCACCAATATCCCCTCATTTTCAAATATGTTGGCATTTTTATTGCAATTCATTTCAATGAATTGTTCTCTTAAAACTATTTGTTTTGAACATTTTCAGATGTCCGGCTGTATAATAACAGCTGTTGCAGTTTGGTCAATATTCTGGAAACATCATTTTGCTTCACTTTTGGTGACGCCAACGTACGCTTTAACCTCATATGGGCTATTAATAGCTGGCATTTTAGCGACGTTGACGGCTTTTTTTGGTTGTTATGTCGTTTGGCGAGATCAACGCTCATTGATATGCTGCGTAAGTTTTTTCGTAATTAATTTCCATTTATTCATTCATACCTATAATGGAATCAAATTTGGTCAAAACCAATTTGTGTGTACATTTGAATTTAACGAAATTTTCTTCGTGATTAACCATTTAACAATGGAATTGTGTAAAATGGGTTAAATACTGTCATAAACTCTTTTCTTTTCTGCTTTTACAGTATTCGTTGCTGTTGATTGCGGTGTTTTTGCTTGAGTTTTCGGTCGGAGCTGTAACTTATGTATATGAGAGTCAAGTTGATGATGAACTGATGGGCTCGTTGAATAAGACATTTATGACAAATTACGGTATCGATGAAACCCGAACCAATGCCATTGACCTAATGCAACAAAGTGTATGATTTTTTTCTGTTTTCCGATTTTTCTAGCATTTTGAATACCAATTTATATTAAATTTTCAGTATAGATGCTGTGGTGCCGAAAAATTTGAAGAATGGCGTAATAGTACATGGTTAACCACAGAAGATTCATATCATTTGATACGTTCGAATGTGAATCGTTTGGTTCCCGATTCGTGTTGCATTTCATATAGTGAACATTGTGGAAAGAGTGACCATCCAAGCAATATTCCGTACACAGGCTGCATCTACAAATTCATCGATGAAATAAGAGATCATCTCAATATTTTAGGAGCAATTGCTTTTGGCTTTTGTTTCATTAAAATTTTCGGATTATTTTTGTCATGTTGTCTGTATTTTAAATGAAAAGTTACCAAAAAAAAAACAAACAAACAATCCTTTTGTCATAAGAAACCATTCTTCCATTTTACGAAAATCAAATCATTCAAAGAAATTCATTTATTTTGTGCGAAATGAGATCATTTGTACATTTATCGTGCAAATATAATTTATTAACCATAGTCATTATATTTACTTAAAAACGCCATATTTTATAAAACAAACGAAATATACAATAAACTTTTATTTTGAATTTTTGTTTTTTTCATAATTTTGGTATGAAAATGAGATTCAGAAGTTCACGGTTAAGATTTAGTTACATGAGAAGAAATCACATTGTCACATGGGATGTATGCATGTCTGCTTTGATCGCGAAATTGTAAAAAACAATTAATTATTGGGTGTATAAATTAATTTTGAGGGATTTTTGTGTGAAAAGAAAAATTTATTTAAAATAACAAGAATGAATACTTTAATCAATGTATTGCCCATCGTTTGCTATGACTTCCGCCCATCTTCTTGGTAGCTTGTCGATTCCGCGTCGAAAGAATTCCTCATCTTTTGAGGCTATCCATTCATTGATCCATTTTCTCACTCCTTCAGGATTTCGAAACGATATCTCGGACAAGCCCATTTGGATCGATCGAAACAAGTGGTAGTCAGAAGGAGCAAGATCTGGAGAGTACGCGGGTTGATCAAGCCGATCCCAACCGAAGTCTTGTACTTTTTTTTTAACGATGTCTGCTCCATTTTGATTAATTGCATGCGGTAGCGTTGGGCTGTAACCGTTTCACCTGGTTTTAGCCAGTGACCGGTTCGCGCATATTTCTATGCCTGATAGCTATGCTAAGCATAGCGGAGACGCAAGCCGCAACGCACCCGTCGCCATTCGATTCGAGCTATATTGTATGCGCACGGTCGTCTGCATAAATGAACATGTGCATTGTTCATATAGAGTGAACGGCGATGCGTCGGTTGCGTTTGCGGCTATGCTTGGCATATCTATGCTACCTAGCGTATTTAGGCAAGCATAGAAATATGCGCGAACCGGTCACTGGTTTTAGCAGCTCATAATACACGACACCTTTTTGATCCCACCAAATGCACAGCATAACCTTCTGGCAATGAATGTCTCGTTTTGACTGCGATGGTCCTGGTTGGCCTGGATCAACATACGCTCCTTTACGTTTGGGGTTGACGTAATAATTGAATTTTCGTTCTTTTTCTGTGGTCATGTCCATGATATACGGTTGCACGCACTCTAGGGGACGGAAACCATTAGCTAGTTTTTTATATTTCAAGTAAAAACTAGGAAAGTAGTGTAAAAAAGCGGGTTTTGTCCAAACCGGTTTTGGCCACGCCCGCAAAACAAGTTTTGATCAAGATCAACGTCTCTGCTTAGTGTATATTTCTTATGGACAACGGTTGAGTGTGGACGGCAGCGACGGCATTATATGAATATTCTCTCTCTCTCTCTCTCTCTCTCTCTCTCTCTACGCGTTTCTGTTATCATATTTTCATATGTTTGTTTCGAACATGTAAATTAAATATGGCAACGAACATGCTAGCCATGTATTTTGTTGTTGGAATCGTTTTGAGTGTGCCAATGTATTTTCATATGATGCTCATGCATTCAAAGTAAAAAAAACTACTAAGCTTTCAAAATGTAAACAAAAAATCTTAAAACGCACGCGAGTGTTTTTCACGAAATTTGTCTACCAAATGCATAAAAGTAATGATGTAAAAATTAAGATTGTTTCTTTCGCTATTTTTTTCGGGAATTTCTCTTGTTTTCGAACAGTGTTCACCTGAAAGTAAGACTAAATAACTCTCTCTCTCAAAATCAACGTCTCTGCTTGCTGTTTATTTCTTATGAATAACGGTTGAGTGAAGACGGCAGTGACGGCATAAACATGAATATTCTCTCTCTCTCTCTCCTCTATTCTTGATCGAAATAAAAAAATGTAAATGTATTTAAGTTTTTCGATTCTCGAAATGAAATCAACAAAATAATACACATTAATGCATTTTTCTATTCAAACCAGTTTTTCTATTTTCTGTTCTTTGTGTCCGGTTCCAAATTTTTTATCTTCTTGGGCATGTCAAGAATGTGAATTTTATTTTCTGTCTTTGTCCATAAATGGTAAGACAATGTTGTAGACATTTGGTTGTGTGTGAATTTGTCATCTATCAGCAGCTAGTCGTACACTGAATATTCGTGTATTTACGTGAATAAGTTTGAGAAGTGATCAAGTGGTGAAGTGAATCGATCAAAATGTAATTAGTTATTTGCCATTCCATCGCTTTAATTAGTAAATTTGCCGTTATTTTTTTTAATCTATTACTCAATTTTAGGCGATTATTGCTATTGGCAGTGATATGTTATTCGCTCTTGCCATCATTTCATACATACTTTCACAGTTTCACAGATAGATATGTGACTATTTCGCCTTGTACGATACAAGCAGATGATTTACAATATGCAAATGTATCTTGCGCTCAAAGACCTTGGCTAAGAAGTTGTGCTTCAATTACTGAATTGCAAATCATAGGCAAAAATAGTACAGTGCCCAGACGTTTTGTAGAAAAAACACCGAATGTGGAATTTCTCAGAATTCGAAATAATAGTTTAACATCAATCGATGGAATGTCAATATGTCAATGGAAACAATTACGATGGATTGACGCTGATTTCAATAGATTGGAAAAATTGAAAAATGGTTTTCTGTTCTTCTGTAAACAGCTGAATCAACTGTTGCTTCACAATAACATGATCAAGGGAATAGCATCCGACGCATTCATCGGCTTAAAATCGTTGAGATATTTGGATCTATCATCAAATCAAATAACTTATTTAGATAAAAATGTTTTTAAACCGTTAAAAAAATTAGAAAATTTGGATTTGAATACGAATCGAATCCAGATAATAGATTTAGACTTATTTCGATATAACATGTTAATTGGTGTTTTGGATTTAAGCAATAATGATTTAAAAACTAATTTATCTGAAATACTTCGAAGGTTGGACTATTTAGAGGTTTTTTCTGCTGAAAATAATCCAAAGTTAGGCAATATCGATATAAGACATCTGGATTCGTTGAAGGCATTGAACGTAGGCAATGTGTCTCTGACTAGTCTTTTTATTCCATCAAATGTGGAAGAGGTGCTTGTAATGAATAATCAAATATCTCAAATATTCCTTGAACCAGACAATACATTATCTTCTTTGGGTCTGAACGGTAACTGCATGACTAGTCTACTACTTGAAGGATTCTTTAATAATTTGGAATCTTTATCTTTGCGTAACAATCCCATACAATTACAGTCAATAAATGACTTAAGTGTTGTTAAAATAAAAAAAAATATCCATCGATTGCATTTTTATCCATATCAACTATAGACGATAGAATAGCTGAGCAAATGATATTGGAAGCGGAAGAAAACCAAATTGATCTCGCAATAGGCGGTTTTTTATTGAATGACAAACATTCTCTAACATTTTTACGTTTTTCCCATTTTGACAGTATTAATTTTGCGAACTATAATCAAAAGGTTTATATAACATCTTCAGTAAGAAAATACTTCACAAACAAGGTGAAAAACCTTATCGTAGCACCAATCAGATACCCGTACGTAAAAAAAAATCGACTATCTAGTTAGCCGCTTATTTTTGGACGTTTTTGACTGTCTGATTGTGATTGTTTCATTGTGCAATATGCATATAATATAGTCGATCACAGTTTTAAATGTCCCAAAATAAGCAGCTAACTAGATAGCTATAGTCGATTATAATAGACTATTTTCAACAATTAGTCAGTTACTTTTTTGGTATACGGGTAGGTTTGCAACTAAATATACAAAATAATGTAATTGTAATAAATAAAACATTGAAATTGAAAAAACATATTTTATTCCATTCTTTTATGAGTATTACATCGTCTTACGAAAAAAATGTTTAGCTGATTTAGGTATAGATGATGATGTTACAATCGAGTTGTCATTAGTTTTTCCAATGAAAAATCTGTTGTTATATTTTAGTCTTTTCGATTAAGAGTTCCTTATTTTTTCTATTATTTTCTATGGGATCTAGAATTGGCATCACACCTTTCCTCAATTTGAATTGACTTTCATGAATTATACGTTCCGCCAACATTATTTCGCGATAAAAATTGTATAATAAACGCCCAGCAAGTCCTATGTCATTCAAGCAGTTCCTAAATGCTTCATCACAAACGCAAAAACTTATTGTAAAAAATCCGTTGTTCACGTATCTTCTAACTTTCCCGGTACTTTCAATCACATGCATTTCGTGATACATGCCCGGTGCTATTGAAAAAAGACATAAATCATGATGCCTGCAGCAACTATCAAGATTATTGAAATATCCCAATTGGCTGGGAATAATGGGAGCCATATTTTTCGCAATGAGTTTAAGAGCAGAAGAGTTGACTACATAATGTTTAATACATATGTTAACATTATATAAATATCAGTGATTAGATTGCTCAGACATTTCTTTCCGAACATTTCACTGATGATATGCTTTGCCCACAAATGGCGTCTATTGATTTTTGGTAAAATTTGCACTAGATTTAACCGAAAAAAGCGTGGCTCTCACTGATAAGAATGTGTTTTGTTTTGATTGTATTCAATGGTGTATATAAAAGCTTCTTTAATTTTTAATCAGAGTATACGCGTGTTACGAACTTATAAATATAACTCGTAAATCATTGTCAAAGTAAAATATAGGTCAAAGAGTAAAGACTTTGCAATGCGTTCGTCCAAATTAATTTGTATTATTTTCATTTTTATGTAAGATTTTTCCATACAATAAATATTCTACTAAATATCAAAAAATAAAACTCATGAATTTGCATAGATCGTCGGGATCAGCCAGTCCTCCGAAAAGTGAATCAAACCGATATTTTCCACCAGATTTTTTATTTGGCGCAGCAACATCCGCATATCAAGTTGAAGGAGGATGGGATTCGGATGGTAAGGGGCCCAGTATTTGGGATGATTTCGTTCATTCGTACTCAGAGAATATTCTTGATCATCAAAATGCTGATGTCGGTGCTAATTCTTATGAATATTATTTGGACGACATTGAAGCATTGAAAAGTCTAAATGTAAGAAAATGACCGTATTTTTTTTTAATTTCAACAAGTATTCTACACTATTGTTTTCAACTATTTAGATGAATTTTTACCGATTTTCAATTTCGTGGTCTCGTATCTTACCTACTGGGGATATAACACAAATAAATGAAAAAGGAATCGAATACTACAATAAATTGATAAATGCGCTCATTGAAAATGAAATACAACCAATGGTGACAATGTTTCACTTTGACTTGCCACAAAAACTTCAATTATTCGGTGGTTTCACAAATTAAGTTATTGTGAGATATTTTGAAGAATATGCAAACTTATTATATAATCGGTTCGGCGATCGAGTCAAATATTGGATTACGATAAATGAGCCAAATATATTTTGTAAATATGGTTATGGTACAAATAAAAATGCACCAGGCATGAATGCCAGCGGAGTAGCCGATTATTTGTGTATTCATAATGCGCTAAAAGCACATGCTGTGGCTTATCATCTATATAAAGATAAATTCTATAATCAGTTCAAAGGCAGAATTGGAATCTGTTTGCTTTCGTATTTTTTTTATTCTGACTCAAATGACGCAATAGCAGTGGATGAGGCCATTCAATTCACGGTAAAAAAGTCTTTATTTAAAAAAATGTTGAAAATAATTCTTCATTCCATTCAGCTTGGATTTTCGGCCCATCCAATTTTTAGCACCAAAGGCGACTATCCACCGTTTGTGATTGAACGAATCTATAACGCTAGCAAGGAAGAGGGGCGTTTAAGATCACGCTTACCAACATTTTCAGAGTACTGGATAAAGAAAATTAAGGGATCGTCTGACTTTTTTGGATTAAATTATTACACAAGTCGATATGTTTCCAAATCTTCTCAGCCGATTGTCGATAATTATACAACAATCGATTCAATATTGCATAGCGATTTGAATCTTAGATTATCTGCTAAATCTGAGGGGATCAAAAGTGCATCTAATCGGTTATATTCGGTTCCGGAAGGTCTTGGTGATATTCTAAAGTACTTGATGCATGTACATTCTTTTCACACCTATCATTTACTGACGCATTTTCGAAATTTCAATAATTATTCTGATCGATGATCGAATTGAAGATGGATCAAAGCAGAATATAACAATCCCGAGGTAATAATGACTGAAAACGGTTGGCCGGATGATGGACAGCTAGAAGATGATGGCCGAATTGCTTATTTTCATGATCATTTAGAGAAAGTTTTAGATGCTATTCAGAATGACGATTGTAACGTCAAGGGGTACACAGGTTTAGTGTCTTTGCATACATTTTTATTAATCTGTGTATTTTTTCTTAACTTGTATGCATTTTACAGCTTGGTCACTTATTGATAATTTTGAATGGCATAGTGGATACACGTTAGTAATGTTTTGTTTTTAAAATGAATAAACAATTGCTACATATATGTAATGTTTAATTTCAGACGAAAATTCGGTCTGTTTTCCGTTAACATGTCATCGCCAAGAAAAGAGCGAATTCCCAAAAAGTCAACGCGATTCATGAAAACATTGATCGAAACACGAAAAATTCCCGAATTACACTAAATAATTGAGTCAAATCACCTTTTTCTTTCGATTTTAAACATCAATCAACCATGATAGATTATCAAGTTTTGTATGCCATTTAAAATTTAACATGATTTTGTCACTAACTTTAATTTTGGATATATTGTAACCTATCAATCGCTATCAATTTTGTTTTAATTACGTAAAATTCCATGATGATATTACATTTCCATTAAATTTGATTTGTTTCTTTTGTCGACTATTTCGAATTTCATGTCTATTTTGCTTATTCATTCAAATGAATAAGAAAAAAATGTATAAACATAAACAATACCACATTCGTTTTACTAATGCATAGAATGAAAGAAATAAATCGTTACCTTTCGAATCACCTTTTCATAAATATTTTTCTTCAAAATTTAATAAATAACAAAAAAAATAATCAACTCCTTTAAAATTTCCGTTTTATTCCAATCAAAATGAAATGTTCCATGAAAAATATACACACAAAATAAAAAAAAGTTCATTGTTAACAGTAAATGTTTGAGTGTGATAACCAAATGTTATCATAAAATTGTCGCTTATATCAAATGTTAGAATACTAAAAAAAAGAATCTCGATTAAATTTGTGTAGAAAACTATATAAACATGTAGTGTCATTTATTTTCGAAGCGCTTTGAATTCACCTTCATTCACCCATGATAGTCCAGATGGCGGCGGCGATGCTGATGTGGTGTCACATTTATTTTTTATTTTATCTAAAACAATTCGATGAATTTCGTCGTCAAACATGCTAAATGTTATATAGTGTTTATCTTCGGTTGGTGGATTGTCATAGATTTTATCTTTGCTTATGCGTACACATTCTTTCACCTTTTCTTCGAATTCGGTGAGATTTTGGCTTCGAATCAGTTCGGCAGCGTCTTGATTTGATATTTTTACAGTATTACTATTCAAACAGGCCACCGGATGCGTAAATATGAATTGAATGTATTTTAGCAATTGCCAAAGATGATGCTCCGTTGGATTCCATGTTGGAAATGCATCTGATATACCCAAAATTCCGGTGTATGGACAGATCAATGGATGTATCAATTCACTTTGAAATATGACCGTCTGTGAAGTAAAATCGTTAAATGTGAATCATAGACATATCGTTACTTTTTATACATGCACTGCATTCACTTACCGGAGCATCGGTTGTGTTTGGAAAATCTTTGGGCAGTGAAATATTAAATCGAAAAATGCCATCTTTGTAGTACCCACTCCGAGCAAAGATCACACCGAACCAAACTACCAAAAAATATAAACTAAAAATAAATACATTCACGTCTACATACCATATTTGATCAATATAAAATCAAATTTCGAAACATACCAAACGAACTTTCAAACGATGGAATCACATAAATTCCGCCGATATTTTCTTTTTGAATCATTTTTCTGCAATAGATAAATATTTTGGGATAAATTCCATATTCAAAATTACAATGAAAATTAAATGAGATTATGTGACGCACACACACACTCATAGTTAACTTACAATTCAGCAATCATTTTAAATTCCTGTTGAATTGTCGCTTGCAAATCCATTTCGATCGTCATTATTTTGGTCGCCTTTCAATCTTTCAAACAATAAAAAAAATGATTTATCACAACGTTAGAGTAACTTAGAGCAAAAAAGTGAGTAATTTGTGAGGAAAGTGATTGTAAACAGCGATGCATTTGTTTTTGTACTGTTGAAATGTCAAAATGTGACAGTTCTCGTTTGACGTAACGCGTTATACATTGTTTTGGTATATGTGTTGTCGTTATTTTCACATTGAGCGGAGAATATTTATTGAAAAAACTTTTTATTTCATTTTAAAATTGGGTTTTCTTTCGGAAATGTTTAGATATTTAAAATGTAATTCAAATAAATTGGCTTTTCAATTTTGTACTCAAAGAAATTACTGTAAATCGTTGTATATACAAGGGCAACGAGTTGATAATAAAATCAGAGAATATTTCTACTACATTGATCACGATGGAATGGTTGTATTATTGACCTTTTATCATTTATTTTCAAAATTTTGAAATTATTTTGTATCGTTTTCTCCATCGCTTACAGCTCTTTCTAGACGATGCACGGATAAAGAATTTCACCTCTTGCTTCAAAGAGAAACATTTCATTCGATTTTTCTTCAAGCGATTGCGATTCAACACAACAAACCGATACCAAAATGAATTTCCATATCTGTCACTATGCGGCACCGAACGCAATTATATTCGTTGCGATGATCTACCAATCGTTTTCACCGATGTTATATCAAACGATCAAGGTAAAACTCCTTTAAAATGTAAACCAAATTGAAATAAAAAATCCAAACCGGACGAATATTTTTGTAGTGAAACATTTAATGTTCAGTTTCTTAATTTAACGAGAAATGTATTCATGTAAAAATTTGTTTGTACATTTCAGAAAACTGTCTGGCATACAACCATGGTGGTAATGAATTAAAAATGCAATTTCAACCGGATAAAGTATATATGTCGCCTGAAAGTGGTCGCGTTTATCATCCAGCCGATGGACAGTATGGCTTTATCGGACTTATTCGCTCAAAAATGGCCATTGCATTTAGTAAACATTTTGAATTTGAACAAGGCGAACAGGCACCACCAACTCATTTTACGTGGAACAATACTCGATATATACTAGAAAACGATTGGTTGAAAGACATTAAATTACCAGAGGGTCGGAAATATTTGTAAATTTTTCATCAACTGATTAAGTTAAATGTTTGAATGTTCTTTAAAATAACGAAGTCAAAAGAGTAAGCATTGTGCAGCTGAAACCAAAAGTCAATAATTAAAACATTATAATTCATTTTTGCAATTCAATGTTCGTTTTTTTATTTAGATTTTTTTTACATTTCCATTTTGGAAATTTTTATGCTGGGATAATAGGGGTTAGAGGATTACATTATTTTTTTTCCTCTATACAACTGATATAAATAAAGAAAAATTATAAATCATAAAGTTTGTTCAGAATATTTGTTCATTGTCGTTCACTTTTACAATTGTTCGCATCGTTTTGGAACGGAGAATGTCAATGAATCATTGCTGGCATGCATGCTCATATTTACATTGCGACCTTGTTTAATTTGTGATTTGTAGTGTTTGGCAGCTGGATCGTTGCTTGGACGGCAGATAACTTCAACTTTTTGCTGAGTTTTACCGTCTGCTCTCGATCCGGTTGGGCACACTGGCAATGGACGTTTGCTGAAGCAAATGCGATCGTTTTCAGTATCTTCGACGAATTGGGTTTGATGTTTTGTCCCTAATTTAATGCTATTCGAGTTCGAATTTGAGTTTGACTTTGAATTTAAGTTGCGTCTTCCTTGTTCCGAGTTCGATGAGTCTTGATTATCGTTTGATGTTGATTGTTTATTGCTTTGAAGTGGATGCTGTCTTTGTGTCTTTTTCATATTCGGAATTGGGTCACTGTAAAGAGTCTCTTCGCTAGGATATTGCTTTTGTTTGATACGTTGTTGCAATTGTTTCACGGAATTATCGGCGTTTGAGTCATTTTCAACAATAGCCCATGATGCAGCGAACTCTTTATCATTGTTGATGATTTTATTTTGTGGTGATTTCAAATCGTTTGTCTTTTGGCCAGTGAATGCACCGCACATACCACGGTTGCCACGATACATACTCTTACTACGAATTTCAACGCTCTTTCCGTCGTATTTGACTTCCAAGTCACCCAATTTCGTTTCAACACGAAGACCGCGTGCCGGATTTTCTGAAACACTTTGTTGTTCTTTAGTAACGTATACGCGTGCCAAAACCTCCTTTGGATTTTCAGTTGATCGCACCGAACTTGATGATTTTGAGTTCATATCTTTTTCATTTCCATCGACAAAAAGACGTGGGGCTTTGTTCGATGTTGATGATGATGATTCATCGTTGTCTCTTGGGGCCAATCGTAAAGTGATGTCATTCTTGTTCTTTTGATGCAAAACAATTAAAACCTCTTTATTTTTTTGGTTGGCACGTTTCATGGAATTTTGATCGCGAATTGATTCTTGTTCGTTTGAATCTTCACGGTTTTGACGATTGTTCCAGTTTGACTCTTGTTGACGATTTGATCCTTTAGCCTCTCGAACCAAAATTGAAGCATAGTGACTATGCTTTTTGTCATCATTCTCGTTCTCATTGTCATTCTCATTTTCGCGCATTTGATGCACAGCCAAATACCATGTGTTTTTAGCTAAAGCACCAGTTTTGACAGTACGATTTTCAAAGGTGTTGGTCTCATCGCCAGAAATGACACATGTATCACGGTATTGAATGTATTCTCGTTTCATTTCTTCGAGTAAGTTTCCATTGGATGGTACAACGGCAACAGTTCGTGCCATTGGCACTGGAACTCCTTTCCATTCGGTTTTCATGTTTTCTGTTTTCAATGTTAAATCAGCCGATTTCATATCGGATGAAAGACGTACCTCAAGTCGAACTTTATCCTTTTGTCCATCAGCATACTCTTTGTTTTCATTCAAGTACATTGATGTGCTGTAACGTAGGTAGTTGTAGTAATTCTTTGCATCCAAACCGAATGATTTTTCCAACATTTTGGCAGCAGCATCATTGACGTCCAATTCAATATCCATGTGATCGACTGCGTTCGGTGATAATAACTTCTTTGGTGATTTTTGGCTATCTTCTTGTCGCTGTTCTTTTAATTCAGTGGATTGTTTCATTTCAACTTTTCCGCGAACAGTAGCCGATTCCTTATCCTTTGAAACGGTCATTGTGATTTTTATGTCAGCATATGGTTTGTTATTAGCTTGATTTGATTGTGATGGTTGGTCAGCATTTTGATATTTAGCATCAACTTGCAAGGAAATTGATTTTTCTGTTGATTCTGATTCTGATTCTGATTTTTGAGCGAAAACAAGAAGACGCGATTTTCCTTCGGTTTTACTTGATGCAGTTGATACCGTTGCAACGTATTCACGTTTCTTGGAACCAGTAAATTCGACCGAAATATCCAAAACACTAGCACCATTTGTTGCGCCCATATCTGAATGTGAAGACAATGAAAATTGTTAAAAAAACATATAAAATTAAAACAAAAAAAAATCGTTCAATTCCTACCTTCGGCAGCATTGCGCAACAGTTGTTCACGACGTTCTTGACTGTTTGGTTTGGTTGAGTCTGGTTTGGCTAAATTATTGTGTCCCTCGGCTGATTGTCCTCGAGATCTTGGATGTGATCTGTTTCTATCGATGTTGTTTTGGTTTTGGTTTTCATTTTTGGCATTTTGTTTGTCGTATTTAATGGTCAATCTGGCTGTTTTGCTTGTTGATTGTTTTCCATCCAACGATACGGTCAATGACGATTGTTCGGCTGATGTGTCTTCTTGTCCAAACATTAGAATTGATGTTAAGTCACGTTGACGCAATTGCTTGATGATGTTGGCAATTTGATTTGAGCCTTTCTCTTGTTTACCGCTAATCTTCCAGGCAAAGCCAGTTGCCTTTTCACCCAATTCAACGTTCCATGGAAGAACTGATTTGCTACGGATCTCTTTAGTGTGTGGCGATTCCGGCATTGGACGAAGTTTGAAAATATTGTCACGAACAGTGTATGGTGTTGTTTTCATTTGTAAGATTTTCATTTCCTTATCGGCTCTCAATGGTTTGACTTCGGTTTTAATTTCGCGATTGTCAACATCAATATCGCTTGAAATACGAAGTGGAACATTGACTTGAGTCATTTTATCGTAGGTGGCCGAATAGCGTTGACCAGTGCTTGGTTCAGTAAATGACATAGAGACTTCATTGTTAGTAGAGTAGGTTAATTCAATACTAGCTGAAGCATTAACTGACTTTGGGATTTGCATCTTGTTCTTTTTGTTGTTACCGGTACGTTCATTGTTGCGTTCATCGCTGTTGCTATTATTTTCGTCGTTTTCATTCATGTCTGGTGTGGTACGAACACGCACCTGACCCTTAACTTGAATGACAGTTGGTGATCTTTGAGTAAATGTGAATGGAACACCGGTCTCAAGTGGGAATGAAATCGTGGCGTCTTCTTTATTGTACAATTTGGTATATTTAACCTCATATCCATTACGAATTTCTTTGGCAATTTTCTTGAGTGTTTGTGGCAATTGGTCCAATGTCTTTCTATCAAAAGCAACGAAACGTTCTGAATTGGCAAAATTCAACATTAATTGTCCTTCAAGTTGTTTGGCTTTGTTCTTTTTCATATTCAACAAATTCATGATTTTTTCAGCTGACCACTTGGTTGTTGATTGCTCTTGGTTTGAATCATTATTTAAATAATCGTTTTCGTTTGATTCATCGCTGTCGCTGTCATTTTGTTTTGAAGTTTTCGATGATTTTTCAATATTGTCATTCCATGCATTGGCCAATTCTTTGATGCTTGATACAATGGCATGGAATTCATTATCACGATTGAATCCGCCAAGATTTCCAACTGTGCGAACATAAATTGCATTCGGAATGAAACTGTCTTCCTCAACCAAATAGGTAGCTTGTTGTTTATATGTTGCATCAATTTGACGATCGACAAATTCTGTTAAATAAGTGCGTGCATATTGCATTCCTTGTGTTTCTTGTTTCATCAAGCCTAAAGCCGCCTTTGCATTTTGAGCAAGTTCTGTGTTTTCCTGTAAACGTGCAGCCGATTCCAATGCTGACCGAACAGCGGCTCTGACATCGTTATTTTCTTCGTTGTTTGTTGTTTCGGCCATACGTAGCAAAATTGAACCAAGTGGATTTAAGCGCACCAATTTAAAAACGGCTAATGAACGAATTTCGCTTGTTTCACCTTTATCTTGGAAGATTTTATACAACATTGTTTGGCCATCTTTAACATTATTTTGGCAATATCTACCCATTGCAACAAGCACAGCAAATCGTTGGAAATTGCTTAATTTTTCTTTGCCCGTCAAATATGGTTCAAACACTTTTGGCAATTTTGAATCGCCCAAATTTCCCAATGCACGGATTGCGTACAATGTCTTTGGTACATCTTTTTTGTCAACTGCTTTTTTCAACATTTCAGCAAAGTACGGAATAACTTCTTCCGATACCAATTTACTGTTACGATCACCTAAACGTCCATAGCTTTCAACTGGATAATATTTCTTTGCCGATTCGCGATTTACTTGGGCTTGATGCAAGAAACGCGATAGTGCAATACCGGCGGTTGTGTTTACATTTGATTGTTCGCGAACAGCATCGTTCTTTACAAAGTCCTGCAAATGGAAAATAGAAAAAACAAAAAAAAAATATGAGAAAAAATATTTATCTCTTTTACTCTCTTCTCTCAAACATATAATTTAAGAACTTTTATAATTTATATGAAACTACTTACAAAGAAACGTCTTTGCATCTCTTCGGTTGGTTCACGAATAGTGGTTGGCAAAGTGATAATCACCTCGACGGCTTCTTCACCCTTTAATTTTCGTTCTTCGATCAATGTCATAAGTTGGTTTACAGCCGGTCCAGTTCCAGCCGTTGATAATGCATCAAGGTAAACTTTGCGACTTTTTTCCGATGATTTTTTGTCCATTTTTTCTAATGCACGTGTTGTTTCTTCGATTTGTTCAGCGTTCATGGTGCGAATAATTTTGGCCAAAATATTGAATTTTCGAAGAGTGTTCTTGGCTGGAATTTCCTCTGGATTTTCCAAATCTTCGCTAATTTCTTCGACTAGTTTTTCAACTTCAGTTTTTGCATTGAACTCTTTTCGGCTTTGAATTGATTTGCCGTTGTTGCCGACAAAGTAATTGAGCAATGGATTTTCTGGGGCATCTTTCAATGTTGGTCTTGGCTGATGATATTCCAGTTTTTTTTCATTTGATGATTCATCTTCACGTTCACCGGAAATATTTCTTGATGATTTACGGTTTTGGCGACTTTTTTGGCTTTTATTGTGGTTGCTTTTGTTTTTATTCTTTTTTATGTTGTTGTCGTTATCTTTCTCGATGTCATTTTGATTCTCCTCATCCTCATCATCTTCGTTTTCGTTGCGGGTGTTTTTTGAGATTTCGTTGTCGGTTGATCGGCGTTGACGGCTGTTTCGTGAGTGTTTTTTATTTTTTTTGGCTGTACGTTCTTCACGCTTCTCTGATGAATTTTCCTCATCACGTTCTTCTTCATCGTCTGAATCATCATTATCGTCATCGACGTCTGTTTCTTCCGACGAATCTTTTTTTGGCCGAAGCGAGTTTTTCTTATCGGATGGCAAATCGTAGGAGTAAACGAGATTGCCAACATCGACAAGTTGTTCCGATTGCACTAGTGGTTTCTCCTCATTTTGTTCCATTGATTCCAATGTGACATTCACTTGACTCACAATCAATGAATCTTGTTGAGTTTCTTTACCTATTTGCAACGAAACCCCAATTAATGGCACGGCATTTCAAAAAGTTTCCATTGAAATAAAATCAAATATAAATATACAAACCTGGATTAGACTTGACAACACGGTTTGTGGTCACCGATGAGCGAATGGTGTATTTGTTGAGATTTCCCGAGATAACAATGCGACTAATGGCTGATTTTGCGAGACTTCCCATGCGATTGGTGTTTGGTTTCCATTCATTCAATCCATCAAGACCAAAGTGATAGCCCATACGTTGTTCACAATTGCTGTAGTTTTTCGTTTTGAAAATTTCATAGACATTTTCATCGTTTTGCAATGTTACACTTGATGTGGCTTCGGGCAATGATTGTGCCATATACATTGGAATGCGTGAAATATCATAGTATGATTCGCATTTACCTGTTTTCAAAAAGAAACCACAATTAATTTTGTTTTTGAAATTAAACTTTTTTCAAACAAAAAACACTTACCAGTTACAGTTGGTTCCATGACTTGGTAAAGTGCTTGATTCTGTTTATTTTCATCGTTGTCATCTTTACTGTCGGGTAAATGGCTGTACACACTTTCAATATTATTTCTAGCTCGAATATCGACTTGCAATTGACTCAAAATACTTTTCAGTTGATTCAATTGAACATTGGTCATGTCTTTATCAACGGCAATGCTATGAATGGCACCTTCATCCATACGAATTTCAAATGGTTTTGTATTCATTTCCATTTGTTCATATTGAAGTTCATCGTCTGGCATATATTTGGCCGGATCCATTGGTAATGCATCATGAAAATCGCTGCGCTTTCCATTTTTCACTTCACCAACTAAAACGTCCTTTGATAACTGACGAATGGTTAAATCGGCTTTGGTGAATGAACCAACCCATTGATTCTTCAAATTCGGTAGAGCGGCCAAGGTTTTGGTGTGCACCTTATAACGATATTCGGTATTTTGTCGCCATGCTCCATTCCATTGTTGCTCGGCCACGCTAAGCGCAACTATTTTGCACATAGAGGATTAAAAAAAAAATTCGTCTCAAATTATTGAATAAAATTCATATATATTTTTTCTGAAGAATTCTTACCCAAGAAACAAAGTAAAAACGCTTTCCACATTTTACTGACGCTCAGAATTCAATCCAATAAATTGATTCGCTGAACAAACTGTAGCCAAGATGTACGCACTGTCGATGAGAGCAGTGAAGTATCGTTTCCAACCATTAACATGGCTTTTATAGCTAGTTTTCGTGAATCGAATAATAATTTCATCATCAAATTAATGTGACGAGGCAGCAAAATTCATTGATTAGATGGCAATGATTTCAATGGCGAAACATTTGATTTTTTTCCATATCAATGTAGACTAAGCATTGTTTGGATGCAATTGCACATATTGCGAAAGGGCTTTATTTTTACACATTCACTTCGTAAATAAGTGATGATGCACGTGCATGGCAAGCAATTTAGGTTGAAACGAAACACAAATCCGATCTTTGTTCATTGAAAGATGTGCTTTGAAATTTGCTGATTTAATTATTATTTTTTTTTTTTTCAAATTGATGCAAATCTAGACAGATTTTGTGTGTGTGAGCCTGTGTATTTGCTACGCATCAACTTAGTATCAGTTTGTTAAGGCAAAATGTAATTACAAAGTCGTTGGTGTCTCAGAAAGTAGTCGTTTTAATAGTGGAATGATAACCTTTAAACTACATACCGTTAAAATAATTAGCCTTGGAATCAGTCATTCAATCAAGTGTTCGATTATTGAACCGGCACAAGCAACAAGTCAAAATCAATAAAAAAAAAACATATATAGATCAGTGTACGGAGGACGCCTGTGCTTCGATATCACCTTGTTTTGATATAGTTTTGCTGAATGAAATGCATTCAAAATCGCCAATCGTTGCTCCTTCAACATTTTTTTTTCATCAAACAAATCCAATAAGAAACACGGGTCAATTTCATTTTTTTTTTATTAATCATTTTTGTATTTCATTTTTCAATTGTTCAGTGAAATTTGTTTTAGGTTTAATATTGTGTTTGTTGTGTGAGTGAATATTGGAGTGAAGTGAGTGTTTTGCTCTGTCGTTTGAATTCGATGTGTGACCATTGTGTGTCAAATATGGAATTTATTTTTTAATGTTTTGCAAATGCATAGCAAATAATCTCATTTTTTCTCTCGATTCAATCTATAATAACTTAAATGCAAATGCAATGATTGATGGCATTTATATTGTGCCATGGCTCACAATCGAATTCACATGAAATTTTAATGAAAATGAAAATAATCGAGAGAAAAACACTCGCCACCGCCTCCAGTGAATATTCAATAGCAATAATTAATAATAATGATAATAATAATCATAATAATCATAACTAATCGTATGTACGCATTCAAAGTAATGTTTTTTTCCCTCTGCGTTTTACCTTCTCTCTTTCTATCTCTCTATCTCTTTTTCAAAGAAACAAAATCAAATTAAATTCAGAGGATTGAACGAGAACAAACACATCCACACAATACACAGAGTGTGAGCGTGCTCAGAGAATTTTTCGTTAGTTTTTTATTTCATTTTATTTCTCTTTTTTTTGGTCATATCATCTTGCCACACTTTTCACCTTAAGTCATAAACTATTTTTTTTTTAATATTTCATATTTTTCTTCCCTCATTCATTTCGTTCATTTTATGTGCCAAATTGTACGAGACACACGCAAGTACACACCCACGCATGCCGCATTTGATGCAAAAATATCTTCATCGGAAGATGGTTCTTGTAAAAATGGTGCACAAAAAAATGATTGATTTTTGTTGTTGGTTTTTTTTTTAAATCGGTTTTTAGTTCTGTACATAGGTAAATGTTTATGTCATTTTTTTTAGAATTGCGAAATCGTTTTTGCTAATATCTTTCGTTTTAAATATAAATCAAAGTAGTCCATTGGATGATTGGCCGCTGTTTGTGTATTAATTAGCATTGTCTTTAGTTTGTTTTTGTTCGCATGTTGTTCTCAGTTCAATAATGTTCCATAATGATGATGATGAAGATGATGATGATGATGATGATGATGATGATGATGTTAATCATAATAATAATAACTTCATAATAATGTTGCACAATCTTTCCTTAAATTCTAACGATTCAATGGTACATACACAATTTGTTTTTCCATCTCCCCCCATTTTTGCATGATTGTTACACGTGCTTCCATCTTTTTTGCTGTTGTGTGTTTGTTTTTTTTCTAACTTTCATCGAATGGAAATATTTCCATTTTTCTGCATTTTAAATGTATTCTAAATCAATTCATTTGAGGCTCATTTCGTCCCACATTTTTCTATGTATATATATATATTCGCATTTAAGAATTATTTTTTTTGTTTCTTTATTTTTTTTATTCTCTATCTGTAATCAACTAATATGCATCACTAAAAAAATGATCATGACATTTGTTGCACCCTTTTTTTGCTTGAACATCTATTGCTATTTTCTATATCAATGTGATTTTTGCAACGGTGGCAATCCAATTTGAACATCTAAAACCAATTTCAAATTGAAGTAAAAGCAGAACGTGTTCCTTTCGGAAAATCAAGGGGAGCATGGGAATATCTTTAGTAACGATGATGTGCATTCTTTCTGCAAATGTGTTTGTTTGTGTGTGGGTGGGGGGCTGTTTGATTTTGTTTGTTTGGCTGATTGATTGATTTTTTTCGCTTTCTCTGTCTCGGGAGTGAATAACATGAAATCACAAATCTATAATTGTCTAATATCAGCATCTAAAAAACAAAACTCATTCATTTTTTTTCAAAAAATTAAAAAAAAAGAAAAAACAGCAAATGAAAAAAGAACTCATTATTTCATCATCGTTTGTTTTTTTTTTGTTCATTTTTCTTCTCGAATGTGCTAAGGGAAATTTAATATAAAGCTTATTTTTTTATCTCAACAAATTTTTGCATTAGAAGTGGTAGTCTTCTTTTTGTTGTTACTATGTTAATCATTTCACTCGCATCTCCTGTAGAAATACAAGTAACAATTTAAATAATTCTTATTCGTCTTAATAGATAGGTACATTTTCTAGTTATAATTATTATGTGTTCATTTTTTGTTGTTGTTGTTGTCATCCTTAAACTATACAGTTTGAATTTGTTCTTTTCATTTTGTTATTGTTTAATTCAATTGGTTTTCTCAATTTTTTTTACTGCTTATTAATCAATAGATGAATTAAAAGCTTTACATCCATCAAAATGAGCGTGTGATTGCTTTGCAATGGAATTCATTCTTAAAAAAAAGTATTATTTTTTTCTTTACTTTTGTGTTCAATTCGATACGCACACGCTACTGTTATTTTGTTTGAAGATCGAACTCAATTTTTAATGATGCAAATCCTCATTGCATTCGCTTCGGCGTGAGTGTATGTGGGTTTTGAATGATCAGCTTAAAATTTGTTGTGTCACTTTTTGCCATTTCATTTGTGTGAACGTAAGTCTGTATGTGTGTATGTGTATGTGAGAGTGTTTGTCAGATGATTGATTGCTGCATATTCGAATTAATAAGCATTTCATTCTGCGGAACAATTATCTTAATGGTAAATTATATTCTTGGACTAGATTTCTTGTTTTTCACTATACAAACTGTTTACAATTGAATTGAAAATAAAAGTATTTTATACATATATATATCGGTTTACAAAATAAAAAGCGTCGGCATTATTCATTGGACTGGAATTTTTTTTATCATGGAATTCAAAAACCAAAATATAAATTAAAAATAAATAAATATTTTGTAAAAAAAAATTAAATAAATTTAAAAAAAAATGGTCATCGAGATCGTTATTTGGAATGTTGATTTGGAAAATATCGCAACAATAACATTTACAGTGATGTTGTATTTAAATCCACCAATTTCTCACTCACTCTCTCTCTCTCTCTTTCTCTCTTTCGTTCTGTGTACGCGTTGAAAGGCTAAAATAAATAATAATATAGTTTATTTGTTCTAAATTAACGAAAAAAATTTGACTAGCTCATTTTTAGTTACATACGCAAAAGCAGTTAGTGACAATTACGCTTATCTATTCCTTTCAATTCTACTTTATACACAAACCAAATCATTCATCGCTTTTTTTTACTATAACATAAAATTAAATACGTTCCCATATTGTCGATTAAACAATTCAAAAATCGAATATATCTCTTGTTTCGTTTTTTGTTACCGAACGCAAAGCGGAAAAAGTTGCATTTGCATTTGAACAAATGGATGTCTTTGATGTGATGTTTTTGTATCAAAGAATTTTCATTGATTCGAATATTTTAATTTCGACTAACTGAAAATTTTGTCAGAAATTTATTTGGTTGATCCAAAAAATAACAAGATTAACGATAAACTGAAACGTCATTGGTGAGATTAAATAAATGAAAAATGTTCTATTCGATTTTTGATTGTATTCAGCGTGTAGTTTTTCTTTCGTCGTCTCTTCTTTCCATATTTAAATTTGTTTTGTTTTGTTTTCTTTTCTTTTTCTAATTGCATTTGATATGTAAGGGCGTTTAGAGTTAGTGATTGCGAATATCAATAAAATATATTTCTAGACTTTGAAATGAATGCGCGTGAAAATCGCTGTCGAAGTAGGTTTGTTCAAGTGATTTTGTTTCATTGTAAAACGCAATCATTCGTAGAAAATATATTCGATTTATGCGATACAGAATGCAACTGAACAAAGAAAAAAGAGTTTTTTAAAAAATGCACAAAGTGTGATAAATAATGTGACGACGACGACAACGACAACGATGACAAACGATCGAATGAATGAAAAGAAAGAGAAACAATAATTAAACGAAATTTTCGTACGATGTTTGAAGGGAGAAAACGAAAAATGCTGCAACCAAAAAAAGAACACAAAAACCAAAATATTAGCTGTGTATGATGTAAATACATATAAAAGGGCGGACACCACGGCGACCGCAAGGCATATAGATTTTTTTGTTGTTGTTAGTCTCTTTCACGTCTTTTTTCACAAATTTTCTCAAAAAAAAAGTGTTTCTCTTTGTTGTTGGTTGATTCTTTCAATAGTTTTCTCTTTTCTCTCTCTCTATTTGTCACTTCTGTTCAACAAAATGTTTTCTATTCAGTTTATTATTGGATTAGATTATATAATAATTAATTAAATGTCTTGTTCCATGCTCTCAATAATAATAAATATTAATTATGATTTGTATGTTACACTCGTATTCGTTTCCGCGCGCTGCATTTTATTCTCTTTTCATTTCGGATTGTTTGCACTTCTACATCTTCATTTTAGTCGTTAGTTTTTTTTTTTTTTGGTTTGCATATGTGTGTTTGACTGTGTATGTGTGTGATTTGTTGTTGTTATTGTATCGTGATTCATTTTAATTTCAGAAAACTAACATAATGTAATTATAATCTTCTCCTTTGTGCAGCTATTATTTTTTGACTTGGGTTTTCTCCTCGTTCTCACTGTGTCCGTGTTTTTCTTTTGTTTTTTTATTTGGCATTATTTACAATTTCGTATTTCATGTTTTGCATTTGCATGTAATTCATCTGTAAGTGTATATTGTTCTATCCGGTTTTTTTTGCTCTTCGTATATGTGTGTGTTGTTGTTTTTCTTCTTGTTGTCTGTTATTGCTTTTAAAAAAATGACAAACACGCTCTATTCAAAGATAAAAACCGAAGTGAACATTCGAAAAAAAAGAATAGAACAATGTTGGCTCTGCCAGAGTATGGTAATATGTCGAGAGCGTTTTTTGTGGTATTTGCGAGCAATATCTTATTTATATTTTGGTGTGGAGGCGCGGGCGGTTCTTTGAAAAGCTTTCCTGCATTTGAGACTTAATTTTCCGTTGCCAATCAATTTCATTTCACTCTTCAATTGTGCATGCAAAGTTTCGATTGACGTATGTTCGATTGCAAATGGTTTACAATATCCGAAACCTTTCATCGTGACACCATTCCATAAATTTGATTTGAGACGTTGAATACCAGCCAATTTGAGTATTATTTTTCGTTAATTCTTTTTTGGCTTTAATTTCCGTTGTATTTCTCTCGTTCGCTTGCCGAAGATGATAGCGAATCGAATTTAAATGTTTGTGTTTCATTCTCTTTTGTCTCTTTCTCTCTCTGTATGTGTGTGTGTGTTGATTTTTGTTTGATATTTAGCACGCAACTGAAAGGTGAATAAATTTTCTTGGCATTGATGCTGTATCGTCGATTTGTCTATCTGCATGTGGTCATTTCTGCATCCGATAGTATGATGATGTGGCCGCTGATTCGTTGTCTTCATCAACGAATGCATTGTCAAACATACCACCAAATGTACGCAATACATATCTACTAATGTTTTGACTAGAACTAATTCTACTATGATTATTATTGCTATTTATTCCATTATTGTTATTATCGTCATTAAAGTGATTAATCAGCTGATTTTTATCAGCCTCATCAATGTTTCCACCGTACGAATTATTGTGATCGGTCAAATGTGTTGTGACAATTTTATTATTGTTATTGTGATTGTGGTGACGATTCAGATGCCCTTGACTAGATGCCAATACATTTGATGGCGGTTGAATTCCTGGTGTATGTCACAACATATCCTGGTCATGATCGTCTGGATCTAGATCTAAATCAGTTTCCTGGCTCAGCTCCAAATCCATTTCGTCATCATCGCACACATCCAATGAATGATCATGTGAACCTGTTGAATTTTCATTGTTTGTTTATTTTTCAGTTACAATACAAGAAATATGAAAATAAAGACGATTTTAGTCAAAATAATTTGAATTGCTTTTTTTATTACCATTTTTGCCATCATTTTCATCTTTCCATTTGTCCATCGAGCGTCGGCGAGCGTTCATGAAAAAATTTCCAACGGTTGTCGGTTCCAAACCCAATTGACGTGCAATTGTTACTTGCATCTCTTTTGACGGTCGCTTTGTTTCCTGTTCACATTGTTTGTATGTTTTTTTTTTTGGTTCAAAAAAGCAATAATTAATTAACCACATTCGATGAAATGCCATTCCAATTAAATCGTTATACATTTGCAAATTTCACAAAATGAAAAACCGCAAATCCATATTTAATATTTGGTTTATGCTATATGACATTTAATTGGTTTTCGTTCGTAGTGCATACCTTGAATATTGCCTGTAGCGTACGTCGTTGCAGATCGGTAAATACAAGTCGTGGTTTCTTCGGTGAAGACAGATGCTCGGCCACAACTGGCAAGTCCTCTTTTCGTTTGCATCCACTCAATGGAATATCTGATGAATAAAAGAAAAACGAAAAAGAACAACAAACGCATTATGAAATCGATTCAATTAAACGGTCTTTAACTAATTGATACTTCAATCAAAAATAAATGAACACAAATGTTACTTACTTCCTCGTTGTGGAATTTGAGCGGCTGCAGAAAAGAAGAAGAAAAAAAACAACAACAAACATTCAACTTTAGTATGAGAAATGGAAAATGGTGTAAGGTAACACACTTATAAATACAAAACAATTTGAGAAGTACACTGAGTTTCGATAGCATTTTATTTTTATTTTTCGGTCACTGTGCACCGGGGGTTGGAATTTCGTTATCTATTGCATGTTGATTAATTAATTTTGACTACCATGAGCACATCCATTAACTATATTTTCTGTATGTGTCCTCACAACTAAATTGTCGGAAAGAATTGAATGGATCTGCCCAAAGTGAAAGAGAGAACGAAAAAAAAACACACACAAAAATAAACAACAGCACAAAAAAAGCGGTAGTTTTATGGATGACTGGTGTTTGATGTCAGAATTGTAAAAATATAGCCACGTTGCTTTTTATTCCTCTTTCTCTCTTTTTTGCATATATATTTGGTTGGCTGCTGCTTCCGTTCAATTCTTATTGCAGCGTATGTGTGTTTGTGTTCTTTTTTATCCAACAGCTGCCAGGTGCTAAGTTTAATTTTACCCTTATACTTTGCAAACTGTAACATTAAACCCTCCATAAAAAAAACCCATATAGTTCTCTTTTGTTTTAACCATAGTGCACCAGTTCCATTTTTTCTCGTTCGGTCAACGTGTATGTGTACACTATGAAAAAAAATTGAACGGCGCGTACATAATTCAAAACTCATTCATTTTATCCGTTCATTCAATCCTCCGTCCCTAAATAGAATCATGTTTGCTTAGACATTTTTTGTTCATGCACATTGCACATTGCATACATGTTGATACAAAATGTCGAATTCAAATCACACAGAGAGAAAAAACCCAAATAGTTTTAAATGCTTTAAATGAACAAAACTACCTCACTTCGATGAAAAATTTTCGTTTTTTTTTTCTAAATTCATGTTCAATCAACATTGAACAAAATGTCAAAAGTTCAAGTGCATTTGCATCCCGCATTTCAAAAAGACCATTCATATTCACCATATCGTGCACTTACAGGTGTGAAATTTTGAATGTACACGATTTGAATTATTTGTATGTTCGGTTTTTTTTCTCTTTTGTTTCATCAAAATATTTACCTGCCATCCGTAGCGCTGACATACGTTGAAATTCAGGTTCTTGTAGCCACTTGAACATGCGTCGAAAAGTTTCGCGTCCCGATTTCAGTTTCGACCACGGTTTTGGATTACGCAATAGATCGGATAGTGTGCCTTGTGACCGGCATAATACACGTTGTGCAAATATTGCTTGCGGTATGCTGTATCTCTTCAGTTCGGCACTTATTCTCTGTGCCAACTCTTTTGTGTTGATCTCCTCCACTTCATTACTTATTGATGTGACTGTGTGCAAGACAATGTGTGCAAGACAATGACGAGAGGAAAGAAAAAAGAGAGAAAATTCAAATGTAATGGACAAAAATTAGCATTTCTCCACACGCAAATGGTGTGGCTATAAACACACACAAAAAAATAAACAATTTGCGAACGCAAAAATAAACCGAAAATCAAACATGAAAAACCCATTTACCATTTTGTTGTTGCGATGATTGCTCCTGATTTTGTGCTGGCGGTACGTTATTCGATTGGTTTGTATTGCTTGTAATCGCACTGATGGCATTGCCATTCATGGCGATTTGATGTGATTGTGATTCATTGTGTGTTTTTTCAAAAAAATCACTGCCACCGCCGCTGCTTCGATACGATCGTGTCTTTTCGAAAAATTCATCGGGTGTCTTTCGACATGAGGACGATTGATGTTGTGATTGTTGCTGTTGTTGCTGTTGCTGCTGTTGTTGTTGCTGTTGCTGCTGCTGTTGTTGTTGTTGTTGAATCGATGATTGCAAACCAATTGGCGGTGAATTAAATGATGTTATGATTGAACCACCTCCGGCACTTCCGCTCGGCGAATGTAAAGACACTGATTGGGGACTAGGACTTTGACTATGAACGTCCTATATTAAATGAAATCAAAACAATGATTTAATTTTATCATTTTTATTTTATCGAAGCGGCGGTTTTTTTTCTTCTTAAAATAATGATAGAGACATTTTGCAATCATAACAAACCTGAATTTGACGGCCACTGTTCAATAGATCACGATGATCGGTCGGATAAGCCGAATCATATTCATGTGGTGACATACTTTTTTGTGGTGAATGCAAACCATTACCATTGCCGCTGAGTGTATTTGTTGGTGATGAGTAATTGTGTGGCGGTGACAAGCCCATCGTTGGCAATTTATCGTAATATGGTGAATTAACACCCATGCATAAACTGATACCTTGGCCTTGAATCTGTGATATTCCACTTGAATGACCGTACGAAAATTTATCAGACATTGTTGAAATCGGTGGTAGCGGTTGTAGTGGTGTTAAGGTAGCATACGATGAATTTGGACTAAAGCCCGGTGGTGACATTTGCCCATTAACCGATGTTAATGTTTGATAGGTTGGCTCGTGCAATGCACGAAAATCAGATGTATCAATCATTTCAGCTGAATTTGGTGTCATTTTACCACTCGGACTTAATAATTGCGATGATGAATCATCTGGATCGTGTGAATCATCCTGAGGCTGTACAATCACCGACAACGCCTCATGTTGGTACGGTTTCAAAAGCTTCGATGATATCACACTTGAGTCGTTCAAACGATGCGAAGAATGATGCTATACGAATAACATACGAACGAGAGAGAAAAAAATGAGAGAGCAAAAACCAGATAAAAAAACAACGTTAATGAAAAGCTTTTGTTAATTTGAATTTACTGATGCAAAATGGAGATGGATGCAATGCATGAGCGAACAAAACATTCACATCTAATTTGATATATATATAAATATAACATGCATAAGGCCAATTTATAATCCGATGCAAAGATTTAATTTCTACTCACATTTTGATGATGGTGGTGGTTAATTACATCGACGCCATCATCATCGTCATGATCTAAATCATCATCGAGGTGATCTGTAAAGGTGACATGTTGAATGGAAATCGAATTATATGTTTTCAAATAATTTAAAACAAAAATGGAACTATAATCGACCCGCACATATAAGTCACATTTCGAAAAAATACTAAAGTTTGTTTTAAATTATTTAAATATTGGTGAAATCATGTTTGGTACAAAAGTTGAACTTGAAAGTCAAAATTTATCGCTTGCCGGCGATTCGAATAAAAAAGTGTTCAACTATTGAATCTCTTAAAATTGTGTCTTTCAAACTTTTCAAAATAGAAAAAAATATTTAAAAAAAACTCCAAACTCACCATCAGCCATTGCCGAAGATGATGAGCCACATCCAATCAAATCGGACGATGATAATTGATGTGCTGCTCTTTCTTGTTTGACCAATTCCAGTCCAATATCACCACGATGCATAATAATTCTAGACATTTTGTGTGTGTGTATGTGTTTACAAACTAATATCAAGCTTACAATATTTTCGGCATTTAACTAAATGCCAGACTAGTTAATTTGCCGTTGTATTTAGAATCGTTACGACTTTCATCGGGAATACAGTTCATTAAAAAAAAATCGTTTCGAAACGAGTGAAAATCGCGAGAAAAAAAGCGGCTTGATTCCTTTGCACACAAAATGCTAAACAACGCGAACGCAACACACCACCAACTAGTCTATTTATTTACACACAATGAAATTCGTTCAATGTTCAATGATTTTGAATGAAAGCAATGAAATGTTTGCGGCGCATCCAAACTGAATATCCTGATGTATTGTTTGTGTGATGTCTTTCTTCAAAACTATGGTATTTTTCTTAAAATTTTCCGAGCTAATAGAACATACTACCATTGACAGAACCGACTGGTTGCCACTTCTTTACGATACACTTCTTCTTCCCGTTTTTTATTCTTCTCTCGGTTTTCTTTTTCTTTTTTCTTTACTTCGTTCGCCAATCTCGTGTAGTCGAGTAAAACACTGACATCACCATAGAGATGTCGTGCAAAGTTTGCTGCTTTCTTGTACGGATGAAACGCACCTGTCACCACACTTGCTTAAGCTTTTCCTTTAGCTTTTACGCTCTTCAATTTTTCTTCGTTCACGTTTTTGCTACGGTCACAAGCATTAGACGGGCCAAACAATGTACATCACATTTACGATTTGAATGTTTTATTGTAGACGTTCATTCATTTTTGATATTAAAATTCACTTTGTATATTTATGCACAGCAAATGGCAAATATCATTCGTTTTATTTATTTTTGTTGTTGTTGTTGTTTGTTCATTCACTAACACAAATGCATCGAAAATATAGTATATATGAAAATTTCTTTATTATTAATCTTTTTTGTTATTTTCAGAGATTGCACTTTTGAATGGATTGCCGACTATTTGGTAACTTGCAAATTCAAGAAACTCGCACAGCTTTTGGTACTTCGCAATTCACAAAATTCCACAAGCACTTCAAATGGACAAAGATGGTCACTTCACTTTTCGAAAGTAGAAATAAAAAAAAAATCGTTTCACTTCTTTTGGTTGTTGTTGTTATTTTATAGCTGGAATGCGGAATAAAATGTACTACGTTGTCTGTTCGGCTTTCTCTATCGCTTTATGTGTTTGTGTTGTTCTTTTTGTTTTGCTTCCTACCTCGTGCAGTCGCCGTTTTGCATTTTCATGTGGGCCTAAGTCTAGTCGTGGTTTTTCATCCAAAGTAAATAAGTGTTTGTGTTCGCCATAAGAAATCCAAACATAGTGAGCATACATGTGGGCAATAATGTATTCGCACATTTTCGGTTAAACGAAAAACACCAACGAAATTCAGCGAGAGCAAACGATATAGAAAATAAATGAAAAGAGAAAAGAAATAGATGGCATTTCGATTAGTGAAAAACTTATTGTACACCATTTTTCGTTTGGTTTTTTTTATATGTATTTTTATTTTATATGTTGATGTGTGTGTGCGGTGGGTAGTTTCTTCATTTTAAGCTGTTATTCGCAGCAAATTTAATTAAGCCCATGCATGTTATGGCTACAATAAAGCACTAGCATTAAAGAATACAATCTTAATTAGGACTCTCTTTCTCTCGGTAAAATAACGACACACTCACAAGCACATTTATACACACTCGCACACTCTCGTAAATAATGAGTTGAATTAGATATGGCATAACTGTAAAACAGACACAGCATTGTCAATGGCACTAAAATACAGAATTCTTTGCATTACGATTTAAGAAGATCGCTTATGCAGTGGAAATTGCAATTAAATTAAAAGAGAATAAAAAAAACAAAAAAAAAACACTAAGGACGAGAGAAGATGAGTGCGACACACATGGCGCATTATCAAATTCTCACACATGGAGACACATGACAGTGGACCAAATGGGTATCATAACAATCTGTCGGCATCACCATTCATTCGTTAGTTAACAATTTCAACAATTTCTCTCTTTGAAACATAATTAACGCAATCGAAATATAAATGTTTTATATTTGGTTGAGTTCAAATTCGCCCTTAATTCGCGGCTTTTCCATTTTCTTTCTCCATAAACTTATTATTCCACTGTTGCAGTTAGGTAATTACTGTGTGTTGAACGAAATGCACAATTAAAGGCTCGCCATTTTAAATCAACAACAACAATCGCAATAACAACACACCGCAAATGTCGTGGAAACGTTATTCAAATTTTTGTTTCGAAATTTTAATGTATGTATTCATTTTCATCATGAGCCGATTTTAGCTGATGTTTTCTTCTTCTTCTTTCATTGTATACATTTGGCATTTTTTGGTTTTATTTTTCATATGCTGGCCCAAGACAAACACTCAACTTACTGTGTGAACGAAAAGAGAAAGAGGAAGGGAGATAAAGAGAAATGTAAGCAACATACAGCGGGTGAATATTTTGAAGCGAAAAAAATGTAATTCTACCCTTATTTCCAGTACTATATTGCATTTCCGTGGCTCAATGGAGTGACTTATATTCAAAAAGTAGAGAGCAGAGGCGCAAATCACACATGAAGTGGGAAATATTGTACCCACTCATTCGAGCGCACACACATTGACGGCGCATATAATACATATTAGTTTCGAAATGAAACACAAACGAATCCATTTGAATAATAAATATGAGCGACAGCACATTTTCGGCGGCTCATATATATGGTCTATATTACAGAACAAACAAAAACAGCAATACAGTTACTAAAAACATCAATACAGTATTACAGTAGCAATAGCATAGCATACGAGCTGCGAACATCACATATAAACGCTCTTGTTAGAACTTGAGTAAAATTCGAAAAATGCAATTGACATCATGGCGAATTGAAATGTTTTTATTTTGAAAATGGTAGTAAAGTGTTTCTCCGAAAAGCAGAGGTACACCAAACGTGCCATGATATGCTGTGTATACAATACATACACAAAGAAATATACACATACACACAAATGCACACTTGATATTCACCGAGTTAAGCGCAAAAAGGGAGATATGGAGAGAGCCAGAGAAAGACTGTAGAGCGAATATATGTGTGAATGTTGTTGGGGGGATTTGTTGAATGTGTAAGTGCGGCAAGAGACGTTTTCAACCACTTTTATTTTATCCCTTGTTTCAAGTCTCTTTAAACGTCTCTTTTTATACATATACAATTTGGGCCTTTTCACAGTGAACACTAAAGCACAATAAACATTTAACACAGGCATATATTTGGAAAATCACACATATCCATCAACAGCCAAGAGAAAACCTACTAATTTTCAGTCATAGAAAATAAAACATATAAATATGCATTGTGTCGCGTGCGCGCTATCTATCTACTGTTTTTACATGAGTGCCATATTCTGACTGTGAGGATGTGTGTGTGTGTGTGTGTGTGTGTATGCCTGTATGCGTGTTTGTGTTTGTAGATTGTGGATATTATTAAGAGAAAATGTTATATTCTATAGCAATAATGTAAATATTTTTTTCCGTGATGTATGCGCTGAGATAATCGTGTTGTTTGCAATTCGCCCGTAAAATAAAAGATTCACTGTGACAAACAACATTGTGACAATTTTTCGCTTTCGCTCATATCATTTTCGAGTGGAAGATGCGTAAAGAATGGCATACCATAGATATACAGATATGCAAGAATGTGAAAACAGGAGTAATTTTCGCTTTCATGTGCGTACCCGCTTATTTTCATTCTCTTTGTGTGGTTTTTTTCGTCCTTTCGCTATAATTTCATTCGGTTTCCACTATTTTTGGCTATGTTCCGTTTCGTTTCGTTCATTTTCCTTCCACTTTGTCATTTAGAAATGTTCGAATCCCATTTATGCGGCACAAAGAAAGGAAAACAAAATGCTAGCTACCAAACCAAACTACAAAATTACATGTGTGTTGTTTATACCCTATGCTTTGAAAATGATTTGACCACCGAAACGCGGAACAAAATAATAACAAAACCATTACAAAACGACAGACCCAAATTAAAAGAAAGGAGCGAAACAAAAACAGAAACAGCTACGGCGTTCGGTTACATGAGTTATAATTATCTTCTATTATTCACGAAACTGAGACAGGTTCTCGCACTATTTATTTCGAATGATTGAAATCATCCTCCATGTTATAACTCAAATTTGAATTCCGGTTTTAATTTTCGTGCTTTTCCTGCCATGAGATTTTGTTTGCATCGAAGACTCATTCCGTGGCAAGAATGCATGCACCCGAAGAACATTCGAATGTCGAGATTATGTCGATTATTTATTTAATCGGTTGCGATCAAACTATATGAGTTGTATGAATGTTTGGGTAGAGCTGTAATAATTGCCAAAAGATTTGTAAATTTATGACATGTGCGTTGCTATCGAAACCAAGTAAATAGACTGATTCAATTTAGATTTTTACGCCCCGCATTTATTTTTGTTTCATTCTCTTTTTAACCTCTTGAAATATTGGTTATTATATATATTTTCTCTGTGTTCTTTTTGCCGAAAATCTTCAAAAGAGGGCATTCGTGTGATTTGTTACTCGATGAAAGGCATTTGAGAGATGAATATCTGGCAAGCAATTTTAAAATTATCTCTCTCTTGGATAGTGACTAATAATCTTTTGCAGCAAAGCTCAACTAACATGCTCATAGGATGTGAAGCCAACATTCAAAAAAATGTCTGAGAAAATGTTCAGTTCAAAGTCCTAACCACTTGCAAAATTTATTACTAAGGAACAAAAAAGTGCATTTATTGTCGAGCGAGAACTAAATGGCCACTCCATTTTCTTCCATACATAGATATATGACTTTCATTATTTTTAAGTAGAAATATATATATATCTGTAATTTACAAATGATAACACTGAACTGGTATTTTCAGTTCATCCAAATCAAATTGCATGTTTGTGTTTGGCTTTGTGTTTTCTGGCGACTGATGAGTCGCAACAAGACGATATGAAAACTCTCATGGAAAAACTCGGTAGAAAAACAACCCAATAAAAAGAATTGCGCGCGTGAGATAGAAAAGCCGTGAACCAACGAAAAAAAAAACAACAACAAATTTTTGAACAGGAAAAAGCATGAAGAAAGGAATGGAAAAAGTAACATGAAATTATGAGTACTTTAAAGTTGTGTATATATAAAAGTTTAATTGCACATACATAAATAATTTTTATGTACACAAATTTGGTTTGTTGTTGTTGATAAATGTGTGTGTTTGTGTGTGGGCTATTGGTTATGGCTCGCAATGGACACACGATAACATGCGTCCATTAAATTTATGAGAAAATCTCCATTTGATGATCCACATGCAAACGAACACATACCAAACACACAATAGTTAGAATGACAGTAAATTTCTTTTTTCTTTTTAATTTTTAATGTGAATCTTCTTCATATTTAGTTTTGTTTCGAATCTTCCTTTATGGCACACTTTTCCGTTTGTTCGTTTACAAAGTAAAGCGTTCGTGAGTTCATGGAATTCATGCTAATTTACGAAAATAGGTTTCAGTCGTTCGCATAAAGTTGCTTCAGTCGCTTCTTTATTCATTTGGCATTTGTGTGTTTTTTTTTCTCATTCAAGTCATACAATAATGACTTAATACGTTTAAGGAGTGAAGTCTTTGAAGTCACATTCACACAGGCGAACGAGAAGGGAGAAAGAGAAAAATAAACATGAACTCCTCTTTGCCGGCATTTCGATTGTCATTGCGATGACGTTAAATGAATGAAACAATTTTCGTTTCTTTTTTATATAAATATGGAAAATAATGAATGCCAATAAATGAGATAAATTATGAGCGAGTATTACTTTTTTTTATATATACTTCGACAGCTCATGTAAAATTATGAAGATAGGTTTCGACAAAGTTTTTTTTTTCTTTTCAAAACTATTATTATTCATTTGAAGCATGCTCATTAAAATATGATTAAATCCAAGAGCTTTTTATTGCTACATTGAATTTCTGGTTTTGTATTTCAAGCAGAAATGTATATTAAACAATTTCCGTTTGTCTTTCGATCTAAATAAATGTTTCATCAATGTATATAAGACTTGAATGAAATCGGTTTTTCGCCGATACCGCTATTCTCTTCAGTACAAAAATAAAAGAGAAAAAGCTTATGATTTGTCAGCCAATTGATTTGATCGCAGTGTTTCGCTTTTTATGGCACTACTTAAAAAGCCAGCCAATCATTTTCACATATCATACACACAAAATGAGAAAATGAAGAAGAAGAATGAGTACGACGACGAAATAAAAAAATAACAGTGAAAAGCACACATGACAATTCGTATCCATCGTTACTATGCTATTTATATCATCTGCTACGCTGGCCAATGTAACTAAAGTGAAAAAAATAAATAATATGAACGAACGAACGAGAGGGCAATATATGCATATTACGTACATGGTGTGGAAGCAAGTGTGCGAGTGTATGCATGTTGGCAGTTATGTTGAACAAGAAGCAAGACATGAGGCGCAAGTAACCCTATCCGAATATAGAAGCCGAGTTAAACCGTCCATTTATAAAATGGAATGAATATGTTAAATGCTCTGAAAATACACACAAATATTGAATCAGAAGCAAGCACATACAGGATGACTTTCCGTTCCGTTCGTTCATTTATTAACTGATTCTGTATATGTGTGGCGCACAATTTTCAACTTTTACTAGCCAGCTAGCGTAAAAGTAAACAATTTAAGCACAAATGATATCGCTATTGCATTTGCCACTCATTTGCACAAATTCAAACAAACCTAATCATAATGAAAAATTCACAAACACACACACACACCGACAGACACAGAGTGCAAAGTAGAAGACAAACGTCAACAAAAATGAAAACTAGGCAAAACAATAAAACTCGTGTCATTTAATGGTCTTTTCTTACTCTTTTGCGCCGCACTGTGCATCCCCTATCTGTGTGTTTCAATCGTAACATTCATTACATCGGTATCACAGTGGCAGAACATTTTCATGCCGCGATGAGAAACGACCACCGTAAATTGTTCGGTGTGCTGTTGTTATTTGTCCCATTCAACATAAAGAATATGTTTAGCCACCACAACAACAAACCTACCATAAATTGGATCGTCTTCTTTTCTCACAATCTTACAATATGAGTTTCCGTTTGCAATTCAAGACACAATCAACATATTCATGCAACCGAAATAAATATCTTCTTGTTCTTCATCATATATATATACTCTTTTCTTCTTCTTTACTTGCTATCTCAAGATTGCCAAAGCGTAAATACTAAATCTTTCGTTCACTCACTCATCCGCTCATTCTTTCATTCATCCAACCCCTACTGCATTGATATTTACTCATGTTTTTTGTGTGAAAGCAATGATTGATGGTATCATATTTTCTATGAAATTTCGTCTCACTTTGGCTCTTTGTCGAATATGTATAACATTTATTTGCAAATCTATATATATCCAAATGAAAGTGCATCAAATCAATTGCGGAATTAAATGTGAAATGTGACGTTATTAAATTTATTGCATACACAAAACGAAAAAAAATGACAAATAAAAAGAATGCCATGGTATGACAAACTCAAATATATTTGAAAGCATTCGAATAATGTGAATGATTAAAATGCGGGTATCTATTTAACTCTCAGACACAGACACAAGCATACACATTCTGGAATCTACTGATAAAAGCACCTGTTCAGTGATTCGATTTAGTTTGGTTTTTGTCATTTCAATAGTGAGAAAGTGTTTTCTATTTAATGTTACGATTTGAAGTGAGATGATTGTTTATGTCATTTGTGAGGCTTCGCCACTTTCACTACTTTCATCATACACACCCCCACCCCCACCACTCAATCCATCTCTGTTTGAGGCCAACATCAAATTATAATTTTATTCGTTGTTTAACGGGGATTGAAACAAACACAAAACAGCCTTAAAATGGTTTTTCATTAAATATACTGTCAATCAAATTGTACACACGACCATAGAATTTCCGGTTTTGTCACACCGCTTAAATCATCCATGACTTTCAGTATATTTCAATGCAAATGATCAACATTTGATATTTTCGCAAAAGTTCGCACTAAATTCATAAATGTGTTAAGGAAAAAAAAGTGGTAGAAAACGATAAAACGAACTTAATGTCAGCACTTATAGCAACCAAACAGTCACACACCGAAAAAAGAAACTATTCGTTTTTTGAATTCATGGACTATGTAAATTGTCTTACTCTTTCGAACTATATATATTAATAGAAGACGGAATAATTTTTCATCGGAAAAGTCACACGAAAATACCGCGACAAATTGAACTGCGGATAAAAACCATCATAATACACATATACACACAGCCACACATACATATTTAAATTGGAATTATGAAGCAGGTAAATACGAAAAGAAGAGAAAAAAATATATCAAGTGTTATAAACATGGAATCATAAACGTGGATACACTTTTGATCTTTTTATACCTTCAAATTGATGAAATTGACACAGAAAACCACCAAGAGAAAAGGAAAAAAAATATAACAGAATCCCATAAACTCTGCAAACACAATCTTTTCGTTGTTTTTTTTTCTTCTTTACTTTATTTTGGTGGTTAACAAATATCGCACAACTCTTTGTATTACTTTTGGATTCACTTCGGCGAATGAAAACAGCAGCGCCGTCATATGCATATATAATTTTGTTTCGTTACTATTTTTTTTGCCTTTTTGGACACAAAATAGAATTCCAACTCAACCAACCAACAAAAATAATACTAAAAAAAAACACAACACAACAGAAGAGAGAAGAATAAACTATGAAAATAAGAACTGTATATATGTTTATCAAGCGCGATACGAATGTATGATTGCAGCAACAAAAACAACACGACTAACAATCGTATATCCACATTTGAGGCGAGATAGTACGAGTTTCATTTAAAAAAACACTGCTTTTCACAGAACTGGAGGAATAGAACATACAGAGAGTGAACGAGAGAGAGAACTAGCGATAGAACGCGCTCAAACGAAAGATAGAGAGAAAAAAAGTTAGAGAAACGCACACAATTTTCCTCTCCATAATATGAATCGTGTACAGTGAGCTACAACCACCACGATATCGTTAACAACCACCATACAAACGATGAAAACGACAACATATACACAACGAATACGGAAAATATCATGACGAATACGAACCGAACGCCATACGAAATGTACCGTAATAAATGCTTTACCAAATATAATATCGTTCGCACGATGGAGGAAATGAACGAACGAAAGAAAAAAAAAACCATACCAACAACAGCAACACAGCTTAGAGAAAATACTACGTCCAAAAGAAGGAAGAGAAAAAAGAAGTCATCACAGCACAAAAAGCTAAAGAAATGATGGTTCGAGCAGAAAAATGAAGAAGAAGAAGAAGAGGGAGAACAAAAAACAACATTCAACGCTATATATGGTAAATTTAAAGAGACTTCACACACACAAACACACACACACACATTCAAACTCTCATAATCAAACACAAACACATTGTATTACACCATCCGAAATTAGCGAATTTTTTCTCTGGCTGCGTGTGTGTATGTGTGTATGAGAGACAGAGAGCGAGTCGATGTGTATGTAAATATGTGCATGTGTACTTCTTATTCATATTAAAACATTACAATTTCCAATACAAGCACAACGTCATTTATTATTATAACTGTTATTCTAAATTGAATTTCGGACAGGGCGCAAAATGTAAAGGAATACACACATATACACAAAATATTTGGTGATTTTGTCTTATTTGATTGTTTAGCGCGAGTGTATTTGTGTGTGCATACGAAGAATGAGTGAACATTTCACTAAGGGATGATGCGAATGTCGTCGTACGAAGATTGTGTTCGTTGTTCTGTACAGTCTACCATTGCCGAAAATGTTCAGTTATTTACTGTTTTTGAACCATTTTAAATACCTTTTTTTGTTTCAATCAATTCAAATTAGAATAAAAAGAGATGGGATATGAAATGCTGTGACATCTCGAATAATTCTGTTCTTTTAAATTCAAATTTTTGTGTGTTGCGTGCGTATTCGTGATTGAACCACCCCGCCGAATACCGAATGCATGAAAATGTTTTTCGTTTTTTTTAAGTTTATACCAAATTGTTTTGAGATTATTTCAGTAAATTCTACTACCAAATGTGGAGGCGCACGAGCGCATACACAAGCTCGCATATGTGTACATGGTTGCGTGACTTTTTCCTTTGGAACAAAAAAAAAACTACACACTCGGCTTTTACAACGCGATTGTCGTGAAAAATGGTAAACGAACAGTGTGTCAGTCTCGCGAATCAAGATATGATTTTATGTAAACGCTTACATTTTGTTTCCCTTTACTCTTAACGAAGGCGGCCCATGAGATGAACGAAGATTCTTGAACGAAAAAAAAAAAAATAATGGCCCGTTTGTTAGCAAGTTGCCGAAATATCAATTGTCTGTTTTTTTTTTCATTTGCGGGGCAGTTTTCTTGCGTGTGTGTGAGTAAAGGAAATGAAATTTGGCATCGAGATCAAAATCGACTCAGTAATGACATAAACAACAGTTGTTCAATGGAAATATAAGAAAAATATAGTCACCCTATTCGGTCTTTATGCTACTCGCTCTCGCTCAGTATGTACAGAAGCACACTGAGTGTGTGTGTTGAAAACCAACCGCCGTTGAAATGCATTCTCACATTCAAACTCATATAATGTAATCGGCGAACTATGTCGGACTTGTTTTTCCAAACAGAGGGTGAAATTTTATTCGGCACAACACAACGCGTACGGCACACTCTCTGGCACGACAACATTATCAAAACGACAGAAGCGACAGCAACACGACCAAATGGAAATAGAATACAACATGTTTAAAAGGATGCATACGCCAATGATACACATATCGTACACGTCGAACGTGTTCACTTTACTCAAGTAATACACATCGTTGTGTTTGTGTATTTTATATACATGCACACATTATGATATATATATGTATTCATAAGCAAAATGGGAAAAATGTTGATTTACACACATTTTATTGCATCGCAAGGCATTTTAATTGTATCCCAAAAATGAATCGAATTGGTGTATATGAATAATGATCTGGCATAATTTACCACCAAGACTTTTGAATGGTCGAAACGCATAAAAAACAAAAACCCCGTCTCTAATGAATTCGATTTTGAAGAAAGAAAATCGAGAGAAAATGTGTCTCTACACAAATACTTGTTCATTGTTTTTACATTTATTTGTTGTGTATGATATACACGGTTTGGCTTTACTTGGATAGAGCGTAACGCAATCCATGGGCTATGAACTGAAATTGGATTTATTTTATTCGTTTCGTTTTTGTTTGACGCCGCACTAATTCAGAAAATGTCTTATTAGAAGATTATGTTTATGATATCATGTATGTTTGTATGCGTGGTGGCGATGGTGGGTGACACATGCTAAAATTCATTCACATTCACAAATGCACATGCATAAATACTAAAGCGCGAATAACGCACTTCATATCGACAGCGAGTCATATTATAAAATGTAACTTTTTATTCTTTCTTTCTCCCTTTAGCTCTCTCTCTGACCCATTCTCTCTATCTCACGTTTTATTTTTGTTATCTGATGTGGTCTGCGTTAGTCTGTATGCTGAATGTAGCAACTGTTATGCCAACACAAATTATTAATTAACGGTAGCTCAGTTAATACAATTTTGAATGATGTAAATGTTGTTTGGTGTAAATATATGATAATCACAATTTGAATATGATGTATATGTATATATTGGGGCACGACACACCGCAACACTCGATTCGTCTATATAGAGCAATAAACGAAATATTTTGTATTCGAAATTTACAATGTATAAAATTAAACAATTTGTCATCATCGCCAGCTTGGTGCCTATGCTCATGCTCATGTCATACAAACAATATAGATATATATTTGATAGACTCGTTTCATTTTGAATTTGAATGCAAATTAATGAGAGAAACAACCTTCGTCAGAGTTCGATGATAAAAATTCGGCTGTAAAATCTGTTGCTATCTTCACATGCAAAACATTCACATCCATTTTTCGCTTTCCAGTCATTTCGAAAGTGCGTAATCAGAATTAAGATTTATTTTAAGAAGACAAAGAGAATATTCTTAAAATATTTTTGACCTCAATAGGTATGAATTCATTAAGTATATAAGTATCCTTTCATTCTGCCAGTCCAAAATATAGAAGGGCGGCTTTCGTTTATCCTGTGGGCTCTGTATGATTTTTGTGCGTGAAAAGTACTTTATTTTCTAGCATTTGCCGCCAATTTCCCACACCATTCACAATTTAAGTGAAATTTTTCTCAAACGACATCCGTCTTAAAAATAATGCGGAGCTCCAAGTCCTTTCACAAAATTCAATCATGATTTTTTCGAGTGAAAAAAAAAGAGAGATTATTATTATCTCTTTGTCTTTTGCTTAATTTAAACGGGTGCGTTTATAAAGTTTACTTTTCAATTTAATTTCTCTGTATGTATAATTCCGAGTTCTATGTTTCGTACCGTAGATAGATATATATATAGCTTCGAATTCCGGCTATTGTGTGATAACTTGCTGAGTTGACGCTTTGATATCAGTAGATATAGAAAGCAGAGTCGTCGCATACCACATCTTAACATTGGAGGAGATTGAATATCACTTTTCAATAGACACGCGATGAATTGATGAAAACAATTCCTTTTGGAGTATATATATATATATATTGAAACGGTTTGAAGAAGAAAAACGAGAAAACAAACGACGATGAACACGTCAACATGACCATATCATTTGGAATTCAGTTCATATCCAAAGGATCTATTTTGTATAAAACATGGCATACATATATAGTGTGGTTGCTTAATATGAACGTGCTGATTTTACCATTTGATAGAATAATGAAGAAAAAAAAAATACACCCCATCATACACACAGAAATATGCACACATTTAATATTACGTCCTCATTTTCTTGTGATTCGCCACAATCGGCGAGCACAGCGATAAGAAGAGATTTCATTTCGAAAGATGTCAATTCAAATAAAGTTCAGTCAATGAACGAAAAATGCCATTATCAAATACCATTAAAACGGACAACATCAAACAAAACATTCGCAAATTGCTTTTATCCACGAAGCAATTTTGCTTGGCAAAAATCGTTGAATTTACAAATATCGGTGTGTCAATTAAATTAATTTAATAGGTCTCCGATTAAATGGACAATTTTCAATTGACTACGAAACAAATTTGTTATTATAATCACTCAAACAAAACCATTAAAAAAAATCTACATTCACTCAACTTATTAACTAAAATTTAAAAAAAAAATTGATTCTATGGAAAACTTTTCCACTGAAACACGTACATCTATATTGTTAATTTCTCTTGTATCAAAACAATCGGAATGAAAGCGGTTAATATTGTTTAGTTTACTCCTCTGCCTTTCAAATCATCTTTTTTTCTGGTCTTTCTTTCCGTAATTCCGTATAGCGTCGATGAAATTTTCCACGATATTTTCTTATTTAGCGTAAAATCCGCGTCATTTTCCCAAATAACGCTGTCTAAACACGAATCAGTTATTTTTTTATTCTTCTTTTTTTAATGTATTCAATTATTAGATTTATCGTTTCAAAGACGTCGAATAAAAATAAGCCACAAACGAATAAAATTATAATAACAATCAAACACCGACGACTACGGACGTTTTTTTTTTTTTTTTTTAAAAAACAAAACAAATCGCGTTTTGACTATGAAAGCACTACCGAATGCACGGTGTACAATCCGTTTGTTATCTTTATGTTGTATTCTTTTCTATTCTACCCTACACCATACATTTCATTCTTCGTTCCACCACCACCATCATTATCATCACCGCCGCAACCATCGACATCAAGCAAACACGCTTGTCACCACCGATTCGAATCCATTTTCTTCATCCACTTTTTCTATATATATATATATAATTCTCATAACATTTTCATTGTTTTCAACCATCGCTGTGATGTCGCCACTGCGCAACCACTATTTACAATCTATACCGTTATAAGTGGAAAATATGAAAAGATTTACATGATTTTAATGAATGTTGAGGGAAATTGCAGATTTTTTACATAATATTTTTGATTTTCCATTTTGAATTATTTATTTGTGGCTGTTAATTATCGAAATCGGTGAAGAAAATACAGAGAAAATTGATACATTTTGTATTGAAAAAGCCGGCTTTAACGACCAAACGAAAATTTTCCAACGCAAAAATGTGAAGTAAGTTTTTCACAAGACAAAAAGAATTCTAATTGTTTCGATTGCATCCACATTGCTATTATTCATCGTAATCCAATCGAATTCTAATTGGATAAAATTCAAACAGAGGAAAATTATCACTCAAAGTACCATAAATGGTGGTGTCATCAAAAAATCGCATGTTTTTTCATGAAATTAAATATTATTCAGTTTAAATTGAAAACAATCGAATAAAATCTTTTATGAAAAAATTCAAAAAAATTCCAATGAAAAATGAAACCATGTGAAAAGACTGTAATTTGTCAATTAAATAAAGTATATTATAAGTTAACCATGTATCGAATGATTTAACTTAAATATATGTGTAAAATGTGTATTTAAATTGAAGTATTTGTAATGTATATTGTGAAATACAGATGGACTAAAGCAATGTGTCTGAAGTACATTTGATGGAAGTGTTGCATGTGAACCGTTTGACCGATATTTTCTTAAGTACGGCGAATACGTGAAGCAAACGAATGAAAGCAAGAACAAACTATAAATTAAAAACGGCAAAATATGACAATAAAGTCTTGTGCATTTTTCATTATTCAATCATTTTAATATTGTCGATTTTTTTTTGTTATTGAATACTGTTGGTGAATTGTATTTAAATTGAATTCGCCACCTTATCGATGAAGAGAATGTGTGTGTTTACACCAAAATGAGAGAGAGAGACATAGTTTGGAAGAGAAACATTTGCACGGGCGCATTGTATTTCTAATGCTTGACACAAATACATATGAATACCAACACATGCGCTACTCAGCAACGTAAACAGTCGAACATGACCGAAGTAGACCAGAACAGCGCGCATTGGCACATCGTGTATGTGTGCATGTGTCGATGTTTGGCAACGAAGAATGAAAGAGAGAAAGAGCGAGAGCAGCAGCAGCAGCAGCAGCAGCATCAAACGGTGGAAACACAAAGAAAAATGAACGAATAGCGGCGACAACGTTGTCACCGTGAATCTTTTATTATGGTCTCTATGCGAATGTTGGTTTCATTGTATTGGTGAATCATTTGAATTCGCTTCATTCTAAACTAAAGTACATGCTTGCGAGAGCCATTTTTCAAGCAAGTTGTATTTTTTTTCATCAACTAAACACACATTCACATCAGTTGCGTCGTCAATATCGGAAACCATATTGGTGGCTCTCTTGCTTGTTCAGTTTTCTTTTCAATTTATTCAGTTCATCTTAAAATACATCGATTTAATAATAATAATAGAAAATTTGAAAGAAAAACACCAAACATCATTTCATTCAATCACACGAAACGAAATTTCAATTTCATAATTCCAATCAACATTTCCGAAATTGAATACGATAACTAAGAAGAAGAAGACGAAATATATATATATATATACATATAATTCGTGAAAGCCCCCATTTCGAAAAAAAAAATTACATTTTAGAAACGAGAAGAAAAAAAAACTAATATTGTTTTTTTTTCGTGTCCAACAAAATAATTACATATAATAAAAAATTTGTTGGCTCATATGGGAACGAACGAAATCGTTTTTCTTTTGCAATTTTCCATTTGAATTGCAAATCGACATAAATTGAAAGGAAACTTTGACGAAAAAGCAAGACAGAGATACAAAATACGCGAAAGACAAACGGAACGAAACGGAAAGAAGAAAAAAAGTACCCAGAAGGCAAATCACACATCGAACGAGCTAAGCAACGTAGAGCACACAAGAGCAACAGAAAAAAAAAACGCGAGTGATTCAAAGTGAAGTAAAAATTCGAACGAGTGGCAAGTGTTAGATACACGATCCAAAATCAATGATGTTTCCCAATGGCTACGGACATCCATTGTAAGTGAAATTTACACATTTTCATTAAACTTCTTCTTGCCTCTCACATTTCATTTTTTTTTTTTTATCCTTACCAACAATCAATAAAAATTATGTTGACATTGCATTTGCTGAATTAATTTGATATGCATGGGTTTCTGTCGGTGCCCAAAAAAATTATTATTATTATTGTTGTTATTCTTGTTTCACTGTGACCGAAATACATTCGATAAAAAAAATGGAGAGAATTCTTTGTGCTTCAATTGAAGAAACATTTTATGACAATGCTTTTATTATGAGTGTATTCGGCAAAAGAAAAGAAAAAAAAAACAAATCTATAAATTTTCTTTCCTCATTCACAGTCAATTTGCAGTGATAATAAAAAAAAACAGTTTCGTCATTATGTTATATACCAAACGATATATGAATTATTATTTTCTTTTCTGTCTATTCCGCCATGACCAAATGCGCTCATACAATTTGAACTTGTGTCAAACGCATAACATTCAAGTCGCCTTTGTAGCCGATGCTCACCTCTTTTTTTTTGTCGCGAAAATGAAATTCGCATTGCATTTTTGTTTCACTTCTAATTCTCAGCTGCCATTTTGAAGCGAACGAATTTGAAAATAAATACAACTTGTTTTTTTCTTTCTGCATTTAATTTTATTGCGGTTGCATGAATGCATTGAATGTTTGAAAAACCATAACCAGAAAATGGGTGAACGCAATAGAGAGAGACAGACTTCAGCTGTGTGCATGTATGCGAATTGAATGTGAACTATTGTAGTTTTACACTGCTATTGATATATAGTTTTATGTTCGATTCAATGTACAACAGTGGAGTATGTGTACAGTTAGACAACGACGTTTGTTTCAACACGATACATGCAATGCTTATCAATACACTGAAGAAATGAAAATGAGCGGGCGCGAGAGAATGGGTGAAAGACAGACAGAGAGAGCGAGAGAGAGAGAAAGAGAAAGAGAGAGAAAAAAAGATAGACACTGTGAAACGGTGATGGTGTTTGAGTGTCAACATGTATATCGTTCTAAATTGGTCTCCTGAGTTTTCAATAAATGATCTACTTCTAACCAATGAAGATGAAAGAAAAAAAAAATCACAGAAAGAGACAGAGAAGAAAGTCAATTCGATATGCTGGCGGATGAACGAACGAGTTTAACTCAAGTAAACTGTTGTTTCAGACAACGATCGAAACGCGTTCGCGACAACCGTTTATCGATATGCGTACAGAGATAACAATATTTTACACGACTCCCATTAAAATTTATTGTCAAACCTGCATAAATATTTATTTCATTTATATGATAAAAACGCTGTTTGCGAACAAAAGCAACAACAACAACAAATTCTCATTTTTTCACCATTGATTCCTGTTAATTCAGCAAATAAAATGTCTGTATTTGTTTTTTTGGTTAAATAATGGCTACATTCTAAATATATTCAAATGCAATCGAGCAAAAAAAAAAAAACAGAGAAATGGCTTATTATATAAATATTTTTGTAAATTTATTTTTGCAGTGGCTTTCGACCACAGCGCAATGAAGGTCAAGATCAATTCGGCGGACCTCGTGTCTACCATCAAAATCATCAGTATCAGTATCCTGATTTTGGTCAATCAAATCGCTATGATCAACGACAAGTAAGAGAATATCGTCCAGGTGCGCCACGCAATAACGCAGTCAACGGATCTGCCACTTATATCAACTCGAATAAAGCACCATACAACAACAACAACAACAATGGAACAACCGGACCACGATACAACAACTATGCAACCAAATTTGAAAACGTAAGATTTCTATTCGTTTCCCTCATTTCTCATGCAATCAAAATGCAAACACAAAAAAAAACCAGATTATTAATAAAATTCCATTTATGTGTCTGTTTTCGTTTCAATTTTCTTGTGACAAAAAAAAATGATGCAAAATAAAAATGAAATAAAAAAAAATGTAGGCAAATCTGTCAAAAGAAGAACGTGCCCGATTGCAAAGCGAAAAAGCCAAGAATCCCGGCAAAGCATTGCGTATTCCAACTTGGGAAAAATTGGAACCATTCGAAAAGAATTTCTATGTTGTGCACGCAAATAATGCAACACGTTCACAAGAAGAAGTCGATTCATTTCGTGATACATTACAAATCACGGTATCTGGCAATGGATGTCCATCACCAATTCAATCGTTTGAAGAGACCAATTTCCCTGAATCGGTTATGAAAGAGATGCAACGGCAAGCATTCACACAACCGACCGCAATTCAATCACAAGGTTGGCCAATTGCGCTCAGCGGTCGTGATTTAGTTGGTATCGCTCAAACTGGCAGTGGTAAAACATTGGCTTATATGTTGCCGGCTATTGTGCATATTCAACATCAAAAACGTTTACAACGTGGCGATGGGCCAGTTGTTTTAGTGCTTGCACCAACCAGAGAATTGGCACAACAAATTCAAACGGTTACAAGTGAATTTGGACAACAAACCAGTCCATTGGTTCGTAATACATGCATTTTTGGCGGTTCACCAAAAGGACCGCAAGCACGTGACTTGGATCGTGGTGTTGAGGTTGTAATTGCAACACCCGGACGTTTGATTGATTTTCTCGAACGTGGAATCACTAACTTAGCTCGTTGTACATATTTGGTACTTGATGAAGCTGATCGTATGCTTGACATGGGCTTCGAGCCACAAATCCGTAAAATTATCGAACAAATTCGTCCCGATCGCCAAGTGCTCATGTGGTCAGCCACTTGGCCAAAAGAGGTAACAATTTTATTTTTATTTTTTTTACATCAATCGAATAGTATTTTCACAATTCTGTGTTCATAATAGGTTCAAGCGTTGGCCGAAGATTTCCTCGGTGATTACATCATGATTCGCGTCGGTTCATTGAGTTTGGCTGCAAATCATAATATTCGTCAAATTGTACAAATTTGCCAAGAAGAAGAGAAAGAGAATCGCATTATTAAGCTTTTGAAAGATGTTGCTGCCGATCGCAACAATAAAATTATTGTATTCGTTGAAACAAAAAAGAAGGTTGAAGACGTTCTGAAATTGATTCGTCGTGAAAATTTTGCAGCCCTCTCAATTCACGGTGATAAATCACAAATGGAACGAGATTCGGTTCTGAACGATTTCCGTTGTGGTAAATCATCGATTTTGATCGCAACCGACGTGGCAGCTAGAGGTTTGGATGTTGAAGACGTTAAATATGTTATCAATTATGATTATCCAAACTCATCCGAGGATTATATTCATCGTATTGGTCGAACTGGACGGTGTCAACAAACTGGCACAGCATACACATTTTTCACAAATAACAATGCACGTCAAGCACGTGAATTGGTTGGTGTATTGGAAGAAGCTGGCCAAAGTCCGGACACCGCATTGCTCGAACTTGCACGCATGAATGGCGGCGGCAAAAATGGATCTCGATCGCGTTACAACGTTCGTCCACATCCACAAAATCAATATGGAATGAACAAACAGGTTCGGTGCACTTTTGTTTTGTCTTTTTCAATATTCTGCATGGTTGCAATTTCTCTAAATAATAAACTTCAAAACTATTTTCGCATTTAATTCTGCAGCCACTAATGAATGGAATGTATAATGGCGTCAAAAATCATCACATGGGTCAACGACCAAATTCGTGGCAACATCAACCACAACACCAACAACAGGTAACATAATCATGCCTTTTTCTGGAATTTTAGTTTTATTTCTGCATCTCACACATTTTTCTCCTTTTTCTCTCTCTCTCTCACACTCTCTCGTTTTTCATTAGCCACATCAGCGTCTAGATCGTAATGCGATTCCAAATGGTGTGCGCAAACCATACGAAAATAACTATACAAAAACCTATGAAGGCAATACATGGCGTGGTGCCCAAGATGGTAGTGGTAGTGTGGAACGTTACGGCGGCCAAAAACCGGCACCACGTTTCCAAGGTACAAATCCACAATACAATGGACACCAGAATGGACACCAAACCGAAATTGTGCAAAATGGTGCCGATGGTAAACCGGTGCGACAATCGCGACCAAACACTTATCAAAATCGTCAAAGTGGTACATTTGTGCCGCGTAACAATAATCCAGCTGCAAATGGTGCTCATCAAGGCCCATATGTTCATCAAGGTGTCGCTCCAGCCGCAAATGGCTATCAAGGAAACCGCGGCAAGCCCGAAGTATGTATTTCAATCAATGGATGTCATTTTATTTCTATTTCGAATGTAAATTTTTAATTTTCAACGAAATTATTTTGCACAGGGTTTCTATCAAAATCGCAATCCAAATAATCGATACCAAGGCGGTCCAGCTGGTGGAATTCAAACCGGCAACTATCATCATCGCAATCCATATTCACAGCAGCCAAATGCAAATGGCGTGAATCCAAACAGTGTTATTGTTGATGGTAGTGCAGCATTAAATGGTGACGCATCACCAAATCCAATCAACATCGTCGATCCATATAATGGAAACGCTGAAGATTTACAATCACAACAACCACCGGTATGTAATCGATTTCATTTAATCTCATTCACTAGACATTTTTGTACTGATGCAATTTTTCTTTTCGTTTCTGTCAAAATGTTCGAATACATTTTCAATAGCAGCCAGCAGCTACTCAACAACCGGCACCAGCTCAGGCATACAATTCGACCGCATATCCAGCAGCACCATCACCAAATGCTCTGTATTCTGGCCAATACATGGTTGACGCTGGCGTTCAAAACATCATCGGTATGTGTTAACGGACAAATTAGTCGCATTTCTTTTTTTTCGTTGTTGTTCGTTATGTTTCAGACGAATTGAAACAAGGGGATTTATTAGAAATCCCTGGGGGAAGAAGTAATTCGAAACAGAAAAAAAAAAATGTGTCAGCTTCGACACTTAAGAGTCATCTGATTCTCTCAAAAGTTTAACTGTATAGAATAGCAAATGCGCTTTGAATCGCATCAATTAGGACTATTTCGTACGCTTGCGTACACATATATATTTCTTATAATTGCAATGTACCAAAATATACACATGCGAGCGCACATACACAAAATGAAAAGAGGAAATGTGATTGACCAAGTATATCGTCGAACAATACAGCGCATCTATGGTTACGGTTGGCGCGTTGACACATGAATACACATATACACATACATACACACTCACACTCACACTCACAGAAGTCATAATGTAAGAGTCTCTTTTGACAAGAGTCTTTCATTTTCTGTCTGTTACAGGGAGTCGTTTCTTCCCAAATGCACGTGGAATGGCTCACGGTCCATTACAACAACCACCGACACAATCGCAACAAACAAATTCGTGCGGTTTTCAGAGCATAACACAGCACACGCCGTCACCAATGCCATCGCTAAATGGTAACGTGCCCTCACAATCTCTCACATTTAGTCTATAATTATTAGTGTTTAAAGAACAACAACAACCAAATCCAAAGATCACACACAAACATTGTGCTCTCTCATTTTGTGATATTGAATATACATATTCTAATTGGCATGACATACTACATTAATTTTTTATCTAAAGCAATGAAAAAAAAATTGTTGTCATGCTCATTCGGCATGGCGATGTCCGTCATTTTGTTTGTTTTGAGATCCAACATACATACATACACACATATACACACACACATACACATTCAAAATTTACTTAGATGATAATGATTAATTATTATTGGGTTTTTACTGAAAATCTCTTTGGTCGTATGGGGTAGTCGCTATTTCGTTTGCTAACGACTTTTGCTAAATCTAATCACTGCTGTTTATCTCATTTTGCTTCATGTTTAAAATTCTTTCACGAACCAATTTGCAAATGATGATAAAAAAAAATATTATCCTTGGAATCGATTTTGGAAACGTGCGCCGTTTTTTTCCAAATTGAATTGATTTATGGGGGGAAATTTTTATTGATTTCCATAAAAAAAAACTAAAAATATGAAAAAATAAAACTAATCTTAACCTAATTGAATTGTCTATATGAATTTTATTGGGGTTTCAGTGCATTGTTTTTTTATATTGGTAAAATACTGGTCATCGCTTGTGTTTCGATAATAATGAATTAACATTTCTAACATTTGTTTTCTACATGATTTCAGCTCCGTATGGTCAATATCCATCAACCGCCTACTATCAATACACACCACCAACCGCTGCTGTTCAACAGTAATTCGTGCAAACGATCCCAGCAAATCTTACCAATTCCACCTACAAAATCTACACATTTATAAAGAATTCAACAGTACCAGCTGGCTTTGAATACGAAATCTACACCATCATCCCAATTCAAACTCAATTGAAAACTCTTCAAATATCTACCTTCAACAACATCAAACAAGCAGATAAGTGAAGAAAACAAATTTCAAACAAAAAAAAAAAAACTTTAATAATATATAATATTAAAAATGTATGGTAATCTTTAGAATAGAAATTTAAAATGATGCATATGAATAATTCTCTATCATATTAATTAATGGTAACTACAAATTAAAGGAATTTTCATTATTCACATTACATTGCCACAATTACAATAACAAATGACAAGAGAGCAAACAAAAAAAAAATTATTGGATCAGTCAGTGATCAGAATGAAGCTTAACACGTACATTCTGAATATAAAAACAAACAGAATATTAACAGAAATGAAATTTTTTTTTACTATTTAAGAAATTAATATGGGAAGGAATCAGAAAAAAAACAAATCTAAAACATGAAAATTCATCTGATGCAGATACGAGATATATGTAGAAAGTGATTATTGTTGCTTTCATATAAACAAGATGTGAGCTCAAGAGCAACATAGACGACGAACTTGTTCATCGTTGCCATGAAAATAAAATATTATACAATTTCTAAAAATCCACAACGTTCAATTCCATGTTTCATTGTTTCAGGCTCACAAAAAAAAAATATATATATCTATTTCAAATTGGTGAAACAAATGAAAATGGATGATTCTCATTCGAATATGAAAAGGAATTTTTTTTTTTAATTTACAAGCAAATACAAAAAACATACTAGATTTAATGAATTTAAAATGAAGAAGAGAAGAAGAAAAAAAGATCAATACACACAGACACAACTCAAAAATACCAAAAAATGCCACAAAAGTGAACTATTTTCATGCAAAAAACCAAAAAAGCATACAAAACGAGATGAAAACAAAAAAAAAAACTTAAAAATATTATATTTAATGTGAATATATCATTGAATCAAGTCAGTTTATGACTCGTACAAATTAACACATAATTCGCATTTTTTTTTTTATTTATTTTCGTTCGTTTATGTTTTTTTGTTTTTTTAATTAAACACGAAAAAAAATGTCATTTTCTCAGAAAACATGATGGAGAAAGTAATAATCGATATTCAAATATAACAATTTTTGTTTTTAGTGTTTAGTGATTTAATGAAAGAATAAAAGGGTATTGCAAATGCCATTGCATTTGTTAAACAAAAGCAACAAAACAACGATGCACAGAGACACACACACACATATAAAATGACATGAGAATTCCATTCAATTCCATTGATTCAATATTTGAATGGAACATTATTCAATCGAATTAACGCGATAACGAGAGAACTTTTAAAGACTCACTGAAAATGCAATTTCTTTTTATATTTTTATCGATTCGGAATGATCTCTCTTCAGCACGACCGTAAAAGTGATTAAAGTTTTGATACGAAGAATACTAAATAATTGAATGAATTATAGACATATTTAACGAGACAAAAAAAAAAAAACACACACACGCGAGGAGAAACCATTTTTGTTGTTCTAATTCTAATTTATAAACAAAAAAGAAAGAAAATTGGTAGATTTAATAGGCGAATAAATTTTGCAGGAAATTATTTAAACAAAATGAACGAAGAAGAAAAAAAGAATTACGTTAAACAATAGCATTTCGATAAAAATTAATTAATTCGCTGACTCGCGTCCATGCCAACGCATATGCGGGTAAGAGATAAATACAAAGATGAACATTTAAAAAAAAATCTCTGTAAAGTTTATTTAAAATTTGAATCAAATCGAATTTTTTTCTTATAAATAGCTTTATATTGATTATGTAATTGTTATACCAAAATCTAAAAGAAAACGGTCTGAAATGATAGGAAATCAATGAAGAAAGGGAAAAAAAATGTTTTACAAAAATTTATTGTGTTCTCGATCGTTGAACCACACATGTTACGCGACCGATACATTTATACAATACAATGGTGTTCAACTCGAAAAAAAATAACAAAACTTTTTTCAAGCGCGCGCGTTGAATGAATTCTCATATAAATACACGAATAATTTCTTCTTAAATTGAAAACAAATTAATTCTGATTTTTGTTTTCGTTCACAAACAAAGAACGAAAGAATTAAACAAAAATGCTAAAAAAACAAAAACTATTTTCTCTTTTTTATATACGAATGAAAGTGAGATAGAAAAGAAAAATTATAGGGATATATGAAGATAAAATGAAATTTATTTTAAATAATGATTATGAAAAAAACACAACTGTATTAAGTAATTTTGAAATGCACTGTATGGGGGATTTCTTTATAGAACGATAACAAAATGATGAAGAAAAAAAAACACACAAATGACGGAAACTATAAAAAAAACACACACACGTACATTTCATTGAGTCATTGAGTTTATATCAGAACATACATACACATACTCTCATTCCAATAAAAAGAAGAAGAAAAATTCCCATGCGCATACGTGAATAAAAACGGAGTGAGCCAATGGACGTTTCTTCACTTCGAATTTGTTTGTTGTGTTCATTTCGACACAATTTCATGAATACATAGAATGTTATTTAACACAAAAAACTACTTTTTTTTAAAACACTCACTAGTTTTCTTTCATTAATTTAAACGATTTTTTATGGTAAAAAAAATGTAATAAATGTACAGTTTAAATGAACTTGATTTTGAAGTCGCAACATTGTCCAGCACGAATAGAACAAAACAAAAGATGAATCGAGCCTATTTCGATGAATAACAAACGAAAGTAAACAAAACAAAAATGTGGAAAATGTGGAACTATATATTGGTTTTACAAGCTCTGAGGTATCATATTACCTCAAACACACATCCATGACATGTTTAGCAAGAAAAAAAGGAAATATTTTTCATTCAAATTCTGTGTACCATTTTTATTCGACTTTTTGTATCTTTTTTTTATGTTACATATCCCAAAAGAAAATGGTGGACAAAAAATATAACCATCATGATGATGTGACAAAAACCAAGCGGAATCTAAGAGAAAATGCTTTTATTTAAATGAAACAAAAAGAAAATATGGCAAATATGTGGCGTTCGCACCCGAATCCAAGCCGAAACATACCTAATTCCCCTTTTTTTTAAAAGTCAATTCTTAGTAATCGATATAATATTTTTGAGATGAGACATATTTTAAGCGGTCTCACACATTTTGAAAATGTGAGAAGAAAAAAAAAATAGAGAGAAAACACCGAATTGTGACGTGTTTTTTTCCCGTCTCTTATTTCATTTAGTTGAATCTTTTTTTCTCGACTAATTTAAATTGAATAAAACGTGCAAATAGATCCAATCGAAATGTTGTTTACACACCAAATAGCATCAATTGGCTTGACATTCAAGTCAACAAATTCAACGAGTACAAAGGATGGAAAATTGATTGACATTATTACTATATTCAAATGGTTTTTTTCCATTTCGTTGTCGTTTTAATATTTGTTCAGAATTTAAGCGCGTGTAAACCTTTAAGAATTTATATAGATCACATTCACAATGGAACTAAACTGAATAGTCAAAAGTGCAGCCAAAGAGGAACATAAAAGAACATGTGCCTTAATAATTTCTTCAGACAAATGAAAAATACATAAGAGTTATAAAATATCATATTTAAGCCGACGTTGATTGACGAATTGCTGAAAATTCGTCCAAATGCCATTTCAATTTCAAAGTTAAACATAAACCAAAACCTCTTCACACTCATTTTAGCACATGAATATTTAAAGTGATTTAAATCTTATCAATAGCAAAGCAATTAAGGTACGTTCATTGATGAATCCATATTGGTTATTATATTATTATGATTGGGTGTGCAATCGTTTTGCAAAATATTTATATTACACTGTGTGTAATGCTAATCCACACACACACACACACATACAACAAGTATTTCGACAGCACACGATAAAGAAACACGCTCCTTCCGAAAAATTGCAAAGCCGATAATTGATATAATGCGACATCAACCGGAATACACACACACACAGCAAAGTTTCATACATGGAAATGTGATATATGATTTTAAGTGTGAAAAAAAAACTAGGATTTAAATGAAAACAAATTACGAAAACACAAAATCAAAATGAAAAATGTGTGCTTTCATTCGGTTGAGAAAAAAATGGTTGTTGATTATTTTTCATACCAGAAATTTTGTACAGTAAATGCGCACGAAATAAATAACAGTGCACACACACACTCTCTCAAACAAAATGTGAAGGAAAATCTTTATTTAATTTTGATGTTCTATCTTTGTTTGAAATTAAGGTGGACAGTTGTCTGTGTGTTATCGTCTTCTATAATACCAATTCAATCACTCAAACACACAGAGCAACCACGATTCACACAACCATTCATGCTCGATTTGAATAAAAAATTTTTAAAGAGTATGAACAATTTCATGAAAGTGGTTTTTGTGATCAATGAAGCAATTGTTTGCTACTTACAAAATTTGTACTCGAATTTAGTTGATCAAAAAAATAACACAAAAAAACATAACTAGTTTTTATCTTCGTCCGGCGACAATAAGCAAGAAGAAAAGAAGAATGCAAATTAAGGAAGAAGTGAACAAAAAACGGAAAATTATAAAAGAAATTTTTTTTGGCTGTTTTACAGAAAAATTTGCATATTTAATAAAATAACCGGCCGATTGAGATCTATATTAATTAACTGCACATTTCGAAAGTAGATTAGTTTTATGAACCAAAACAGATAAAATAAAAATATGATCGGATTCAATGCGATCGAATGACAATATACACATTTGACCCATGAAATATGTGTTCATTTTTTTTTGGTTTCGGGTGTCATTCGATCGAGTGGTGCACACATATATATACATACACAAATTTTATTCTATTTTGCACACAGAAAACAATGTCATGCGGCAAAAATGTGTTTTTTTTTTGTTCAATATTACCAATTAAATAGTTTGTTCTTTTCAAACGGTGCCAAAGACAATTTTATGTTCGTCATATCGATAATTGACGATTGTTTTGAGCGATTTTCTATTTTGTTTAAAATAAACATTTCTATATGGCGGAAACATTTCAATTTCTTTAATTTTCACCTTATTTTAGTAGCCGCAATATATATTTCCAATATTTATTTAAAGAGCGCGAGTAAATAGACGGTTCCAATTAGATTTAAAAAGAAGAAGCTAATCCAAACGAAAAACGAGCACAGAAGAGAGAAATTGATTGAAAACAATTATGTATGTGTTTCAATTTGATTCGATTGTTTTCCTCTTGTTTTTTCATTTTCAAATGCTCTCCCTTTGATGAAAGTCTTTTTTTTTTGTTTTCAACTTTGATGAAATGTTATTTCGTTCAAAATAGAGTTTGAAAATACAACACCGATTGAATTCGGTTTTTGTGAGTGTCCATTTCACAACATAACAATTAAATTTTGTTTGTTTTATTATTCTCTCTGTGATGACTGCAAGCATTCGAGTGGACATCATCTTTCTATCTCGATGCAACAGGCTATTTAATGAAAGGAAAATGGAGACGATGAAAAAGGGAAGAAATAAATGAGGAAAATAAATTATCTGTGATACACACTCTCATTGAATAAATTACTAATGATGAAAGAAATGCAAAATAACAAAAAGAAAACCAATAGAGCTATTTATTAAATACACAAACACACTCATCTTTTATTTCATTTAAACAAGCGACAAAGAAATCGATTCAGTAACATAAACGCACGTTAGACATATACAAATTTGCAGGATAGCACTTGCAATAAGAACCTTATACTCTATCTCTCTGTCTCATATGCTCGATGTGAGTGTGTGTTTAAATTTATATAAATAAAACATATTGCACGGCTGAAATGAGAGACACATTGATAATGTTAGGCAATGCATACGCCAATTTGCAACAAGTTGTTGTGTACGACAGAAAAAAAAGTAAGCACACACACACATACACAGTCATATTTTGACTTGTTTTATGCCTTTCATATGTTTCGTTGGCCTTCCGTGTTGTACACTCAGAAAAACGGGTTGAAAATGCTCACGCTATTCATTTATATTACATCAATGTGCCTACATACATTCAATATTAAAGACAAAAATAAAAGAAAGAAAAAAACGAAAGTTATCCAAATAGATGAAGAAAATTAAAAAAAAAAAAAACGTTTCTCTTTAAATTTAACGTTTCACCTGTTTCATTTTTCTCCGTTCAATCCATTTTCATTGAACGAACATGAGAAAAAGCTCTCCCAATGTTTGTTGTTTGGTTGGGTAAAAGCTTGTGTGCCAAAGTGAGCATTAACATACAAAACAAAACGAAACCCGTATAACTGAAGCCCGTCCAAACGTTAAGCATTTTTTGGACAAATATAGTCGCTGTTTTTTTGTTTGTTTTGTTGTTGTTGCATTGTTTTATTTTGTGTCGATTATCGTTTGGATAAACCACAATATCAATCATTAACAATAGAACATGGCGCATATTTTCGGCCACGCCAAATGAAACAAATTCAAAAAATTCATGCCCGCCAGATGTACATAAATATATATTATATCAATGTACAATGTGTATCGTATGTGTGTGGTATTTTTCAACCAAACTACAATCCTCCACACTCATTTCCACACTAATTTATTCCATTTTGCATATTTATTAAGCAATTATTTTTGTCTGAAATTCACACACATACATCTATTTACGAACGCGAATGAGAAGAAACGAAATAGAGACATAGAGAGGATGGCAAAAGAAAATGAAATGAAATCAAAGTGATATATCATAGATTTATATTTTTTATGATAATTATTATTTTTATTTTTATTTTTTTGGTTCTTCCTCTTTAAATAACAATGAAATTAAACGAAGTGAAGTGATGTGTAAAAAAAAGAGAGCATAAATTATACGAGAAAACAAAAATATGGTACTTATCGACGATTTGTGTATGGATGCATTTGAACCAAACAAAATGAGAATACGTTTTATTAAGCAAAAAAAAACACTCACACACATACAAAAAGAAGATTCTATTTTATGAAATTACGATATGAGAGCTTAAATGGCGATATCGAATACAGAAATAATTTTAAATTGTATTTTTGTTCAATGTTTTGTTTTTCGTTTTTAATTTGGAGCGGACATGTGCGTCTATCCGTTGAAGAATAACGTGTGTATTTTAACAGAAACCGACTAAATAATGTGCGAATTTCATTTTGTTGTTTCCAACTTGGCCAACAGAAGAAAAATTCCAAGTTTTTCGATTTAGTTTTCATATATAAACAAACCAAAATCTGTCCCCATTTTTTATGTAGCTAGTTAAATATATACACAAAAAAAAAGAAATATGTAGTCATTTCCTTTCGAGATATCCGTATCCATTTTTCTACTAGCACAAGTCAATCAGCTACGAAGCAAAATAGAATAACACACATGTTCAAAATAAACAAAGATACAAAAAAACCATAACGAATTTTGAAGATGATCAATGTAAACAAATCAATCGACATAAAATCGAAATTTATTATTTAAAAAAAAAAAAAAATGAAGCTAATTGGTAAATAACGCGAAACGACAAATTTGATTTATAAATTCTAGTCAAATCAAGCACTTGGTTAAATGTGTTTAAAGAAAAAAAAAACAAAGCATAGCTAAACTAAATATTGTTGACTCGTTAATATAAAATTTTGACAAAATTCGATGAAATTTTGTATCAAATAAGCAAATAACCGAGAAAATAATAATGCAAACGGTGTCAACAAATGCAAACGCGCGCTCCATTTACGATAAAACTGAATATACAAATTTAAAGGGAAACAAAAAAATCGAAATTAAATATATTTAGATTATTGGCAATGTTCTGATTAAAATAGTATATTTGATGATGATGATGATGATAATAATGATGCTTCACCAAAAACAATATGACCACTGCGATCAAGTCAAAATCCAAGTGTGTACCTCATTTATGCGCACTCCCTTTTTGCGAATACATAAAAACCGTATCAAACAGCGTCACATTCTCATAGCAAACAACGATCTCAACATATATATAAATATATATAAAAAAATATTGTGATTTAACCTCACACACAAACTACACACATATACCCATACAAATATGCAGAGAGACTAATTTTTATTCAACTAAATGAAAATATTATGGCTTAATTATTATAGAATCGTAACGAATTCAATAGAAAATTGTGTTCAAATGTGTGCCGGAATTTTCAACCTCCGACACTCTTCAGTTCTCCACATACAGAACCGCAAGGTGTAAAATACAAAACACATTGTTCTCATTCTTTTTAATTCTTTTTTTTTAATGAAAAAAAAAACGAATCTGTGATTTGGCTTTATGATAAATTTTCAACAACGCTTTTCTTGTCCTGCAGTCTTTATTGTTTTCTTTTTTGTTGTTGTTTCATTTTTTTATTCCTATTAAATAATTGTAAAGCTGCAGCATACGATTGTTCTTATTTTTGGTGACATTAATTGTTTAATTCAAAAATAATATATAATTGCCTTAAAAAAAACTTCGATTGAATATCGCCGACACAAACACACGCACAGATGTGTGTGCGAAACTTTTTTTGTGAATTTTTTTTTATTCACACTGGATAAAAGATTTTCTTCATTGAAGATGGAAAATTTTAATGGAAAACATATACATTGCCAATTTTGCAAGCAATATTTAAAAAAAGCCCTCAATTGCAAACGTTTCATAATTTAGTTTTGTAACTTTAAAGAGAAAAGAAAAAAAATAGCTGCAAATTTAATTGAGAATATATTTGTTGACGATAGATGCGATTTAAAAAAAAAAAAACAAGACAAATATGCTAAAGTAAATAAATGGAATTTAAAATCAAATGTGAATGCATGCATTACACTGTATTCGATTAAGTGAAATCGAAAACGAAAAAAAAAATTACAGAGCAAAACACATACAAACCAAAGGCTAGTGATGATTTGTAATTTAAACATAAAAAAAGACACATATATCCAAAATTTTACAAGAATTTAAATTTAAAAAAAAAACACATACGGTTCCAAAATGAAAAAAAATCATTCATTCTTTCTCTCTCCATATTATATATTGTAAAATCCATGATTGTCGTAGTCAATCAGAGCGAGAGAGAGAGAAAAAAATCAGATTTAAAATCAAATTGAAAATAATTTCGTTTTAGTCAAATTGTTAAATAAATTTCGATACGATTTGCATTGAATACATTGAACTATTTTATGACGAAAACATAAAACACACAAGCTCATACACAAAGATGTTATTCTATTTTTCTTTTAATCATTTATGATGAGAAACTAACAAAAAAAAAATTATCCAATAGCAAAAGACATTTTCTCAGATATAAATTTAATGATCAGGGCTTTCTTTCTTTATGTTTAATGCTTCCGATTTATTTCGTATAATTTTTTTTCATAGATTTTAGATAGTCGATTGTTTGCAAGAAAAATAATCGAACGCAAAAAAACCCTTATTCATTCTTCAGCAATCACACAACCATCCCAAGCAAGTTTTCGTTTCGAATGAATCGCTTCATTCAAAAATCATGTGCTTATTTTTTGTTGTTGTACATTTTAGTAGTGATAACTTTGTTGATAACTTATTTGACCTTTTTTTCGTTTCGATATCAAAACAAATTGTATTTGTATTCAGATTTTTGGTAGCAAACAATTTGTATTTTTTTTACATAGTATTCAAATTGCTTATTTCTTTTATTTAAATACTTCGTCTAATTTATTTTGTGCAACTCACGCAAGCTTGCTGAACAAGCTTAAGAGCAGTACAAAAAGCATGGATGCAAAATAATTTTGCTATTGACTTTTTTTAATTATTCTTAAATTCTTATTGATCAACAAAGATTTGCCGCGCATGTAAATCGGGCGGCAATCTTTAAAAAGACCTACATTAAGACACACATGCTCCAATCAATTTTTTTCAAATGTGTAAAAAACACACACATATATATACACAATGAAATTCTGTGAAAACGAAATCCACACATGAAATAACAAACAAAAAAAAAACAAATAAAGAAACGTTTCCGAAGAGTGCATTTCTTCTATATCATAATACAGTAACTAAACCTTAATACGACAATTAAAAAAACAATCGAAAATAAAAATCATTTAAAAAAAGGTTGAATACATAGGAACAAAAGAAACTATTTAAATATATGAAAACAAATCTTCAATCTTCAATGAAGTATTAAAAAAAAGAGACACACTTACATTCGTTATTAAATGCCATTTTCTTTGACACACAGAGAATTTATTCTTCAGAAAACAGACAAATCGATTTTTGTATGTAAGAATTTATCGGAATTTTCTAACGAAAGAGAAAAAAAAACCAACCAACAACAGTTATACTTTTTTCTAATCACGAGAAAAATAAATTACAAAAATCTCCACCTCTCACCCCCTCAACTAAAGCTCTTGAGAATCAATCTGAAGCAAACAGTGAAAGAGAATACAAAAGTCGCGGATTTTTTTTTTATTATTTTGGTTTATTATAGTGAGACAGTTCAAGAGTCAATGTTGGATAATATTCTTATTTAAAGAAGCCAAATGCAAAAAAACTGATTCAAATGATATACGATTTAATGAAAATGATATAATAGTTTAAACAAAAAACCATTTGCTTGTTACTTTTCATGTTGAGAATGAGCACGTATCAGTAAATTTCGTACTTGCATTTTTCAAAATAGAAACAAAAGAATATCAGCTGATTAACCAACCAACGAGCGCGCTCCATCCGTTTATTTCTTCGTTACTGCCTCAACCACTCGAATAAATCGGCGAACCCACGATGTGGTTTCAACTTAGAGGCTTGATGGAGGATAAATATATCAAAATGAATTTCAGCTCGTCAACTCCGAAATAAATAAAAAAAAACGAATAACATTTGTTCAGATCTATTTCAAAACACACAAACACTGCAACTCCTATTAATATTTAAACAAAGAAAAAAAAACAAATGAAAATGTTATTAAGATAAACATTAAACGTTTCATGATTCGTACAGCTTAGAATTGTCGGTTTCGATAACATCTTGACACATTTTTTGTCACTCTTGAACCGAAACACACATTTTGAGCTGCACAAATCATTATCTATATATTAAATTAAAATTGTATTAACTTCTACGAGGAAAAAAAATTGAAAAAAAAATTAAGCAAAAGTATAAAAGCTGAAATTGCTTTTAAGAATACAGTGAAAACAGCTGGAAAATTGAAATAAATAAAACAAACTGTGTTTTGCTTTAAAAAAAATTGTCGATTATGTTTTGTTTCAATTCTGGAAATAATTTAGGTAAAGGAATAATTTCCAAGTTGGACAGCGCATTAGTCAACTCAATCAGATAAATGCAACAATTTAATGTAAGTATTGATCTCATAGGTAAAACATCACTTTTTTTCATTACAAGTTCAACTCTAGGGGTTGTACACCGTTTGCAAATGAAGAATATACAGCAAATCCACGATCCTCGCTATTCTTACAATTCTCACTATTCCGATGATTCCCAAAAATTCGATGATCTAGTTTATATTCTGGTAGAATATCTAAAACATTGAAATTCAATATTTTTGTAATTTTGAGAAATTTGAATTAAAAACTAACACAATTAATTAAAAATTAACACAAATTTAACATTTAGATTTCCAATAACTACATATTTTGTATACGTATATAAGTTAGTTTTTCGAAACTGTCAAAAGACGATCAACGAACTACATTGACAGTTTTATAAATGAACTTATTTATATTCATAAGCCGTACAACAATTAAAATAATTTTAGTTCATAAATTTGATACCAATTATAACAAAAAATATTTAATTTCCAATGTTTTCAATAAATTAAAATTGCTTCATTAAATTGTTAAACCAATTTTAGTAAAAAACCACGAAGTGTTTTATGCTAAAAACCAAATTCCACGATTTCCACTATTTCGACGAATCCGACTATTATTTACGAATCCGAAGCAAATGAAGATTCCTAATCCGAGTGTCCAACCCCTGGGTTCAACTGCTGAAAAAGTAAGTCAAAACCAGAGGTTGCACTCAAAACTACAATATTCAGAAATATTAGGAACGCAAATATATCCGATCGCTAGATATTGTTTTTATCGATTGTCGCGTGCAAGTTTCCAAAAATAACGAAAAGATAAAATCTTTTTTGC